>NC_026002.2:81705951-81987276 GCF_000442705.2 Elaeis guineensis | reverse complement strand
TATGAATTAATAAAATATTGTTGGGAATAGTAAAAGCAATCGTCAGTCTGTTGACGGTTGTGCTCATTTGTATTTGTACATGAATTATGAATTAATAAAAATTATTTTGATATTTTTCATCAAAAATTTTCATCTTCTAATGAACTCCTATGTTGTGGTGAAGTCCTTAGGACTATTTAGACTCGACAAAGGAGGATTTGTCGTTTAGTCCTTAAATCTGTTCGCGACCAAATGATACGTTGTTACCAAGGATGACAACGTTTATCAAGCATAGGTCGTTGTGTGCCATATAGGTTGGTTGTCCTCTTAACCAATGAGTGTGGAGACACTGGTATGGCATACAGGTGAGATGTAAGGGTACATCTGCACTGAACGTGACCGACTCCGGAGCTATTTCTGCTGTCAAGATTTGCTCCGATGGAATATGGGTATAAATATCCCTCCGACCTGAGACCGCCACGGTGACTTGCAAGCAACTCACTGCACTTAGGCACTGGACTACCTGAATTTTTAATTCAGTGACGGAAGGCTGCTGGGTGTAGTCAAGTACTTGACTTGTCGGTGCGTGTGTCAAGATGGGATTGACCACTCCAGTTTAGGAGCTGTGTACAGTCGTGTTTTAATTTAAGAAAATCTTGGCTAGGGTAGTCCTTGTGAGGAGTCACAGGACTGTTTGAGTTGAGCACGATTCGGATGATTTGATCAGGGTTGACAGTTTAACCCTGAGTCGTCCTAAACACAGAGATCAAAAGGATGAATTATACATTAACCATATTCATGTAGGTTCTGAGTGTTGCGATTGTGACTTTTCGACCTATCCGGATGTCGGGTACCATTGCTAAATGGTCACTTCGATTAGTACAGGAATTGGTTCATGTGCAACCGGGCTTAGGTTCGAACCTGCGGGGTCACACACATTAGAGGTTCCTATCTAATCTGATGGGCTGATGTAGAATCCTACATGTTTGAGACTCAGTGATCGAGAATCAGGATTCTCTGATCATAAGTTCCACACATTATGGGTACCGGGGTCAAGAGTCCCACTGGTTGGGACTCTTTCGATCAGGGTTACATATCGATGAATTCTGATGCCCGATTGCCCATCGGATTTGGACTCAGTATTTATAAGAGATTTAATTAGTGATTTGATCACTAATTAACTCAATTTGAATTGAGTAATTATTTTTGGATCAAGGTCTAATTGAATTGGATTCGGTTGGGTTTGACCCGATTAGGTTAAGAGTTGACCAAATCGTTAGATGGTTTGGTCCCTGATTTGATCAGGGATTGGGGCTTAGTCAATTCCTGATTTGATTAAGATTTTATTGAGCCTAATTAAGCCTAATTAAATTGGGTTTAAATTAGTCTAATTGGACCTAACTTATTTGGTTCAATTAGGTTGGTTTAAATAATTAAACCACCTTGACCCAATCTCCATGCGCCACCTCACTTCCATTGCACCCATTTGAATTCATGAGAAGGAACTTCTCATGAATTATTTTCTCATGCCAAGCCCTCTTCACGCCCCACTTTAATGTGCCATATGAATGAATAAGGATGATTGGTTGGCCATTCAAATTCAAAATAAAATTTGAATTTGAATGGGCAATCAATCTTTGCACCTTATCCCTTTTTTTACGCTCCATTTATTACATGAGAAAAGATTTCTCATGAAATCACTCCATGCATAATTTAAGCCATGCCTCACGCCTTTAGTAGATAAGGGATGAGTTGGTGTCTATTTGAATTTAAAATTTGATTTGAATTCAAATGTGCAATTACTCATCTTTATCCTTTCTTTTGGATAAGACGTTTGACGTTGTTATAAAAGGAGGAGAAAAGTGGGGCATACAAGAAGAAGATTTTTGAAGAAAAATTTTGGGGCGTGAGAAGTCTTGTGCATGAGAAGGAAGTCCATATCCTTCCAAGAGAAAAAGAAAGAAAAGTGGGTGCAAGGTTTCCGATGAGTTTCCTAGAGTTTTAGCCTGAGGTTCGGGAAGTGAGAAAGTGAGCTACAAGTATCGTGAGCCCATAAAATTTTAGGTAAATCTTCAACATCCTCTCAAGCACATCTGTTGATGATCTGGAGCATCCAAAGAATCGACAGATATCGATCGAAGGAGTTCGATCAGCATCGGCCATCAAAAGGGCTCTACAATAAGCTAGCACTCGTGAGGAGTCGATCAGTCTGGATGCTTCGTGTGGACGATCTGCAGAGGTTAGACATACTGTGTAGCTGTATCGCGATGATCAGACTCTTTCGACGGTGATCAGATTATGGCAATCTACTATCCGCACAAAGGTATTGGTGTTCTGAACACATTACAGTAAAGTATTTATTGTTCGAATTTGAATTTCAAATTTAAATGCATGCATGCTATATATCATATTTAGATCCTAGTATAGGATAAATTTATATTAATTAATTAGATTAATTAATATTTTTCATTGTAAAATCATAATTTTAAAAAAATTTTAAAATTACCATTTTACCCCTGCACTGAATTTTTCACAAATGGTATCAGAGTGGGTTCTTAGATATGATATATATATTTGCATGCATAGATTAAGTTGTAATCTAAAAGTTTAAATTTAAAATTTAAAATTCAAAATTTAAAATTTGAATTTTGAAAGTTGTTCGAAATTCAAAATTTAAAAATTTGAAATTCAAAATTTAAAATTTAAATTTTAAAATTTAAAATTCAAAATTCAAAATTCAAAAATTTGAAATTCAAAATTTGAAATTTGAAATTTGAAATTTAAAATTTGGTTGAAATTTCAAATTTAAAATTCAAAATTTAAAATTCAAAATTTGAAATTCAAAATTTTGAAATTTGAAATTTGTTTGAAATTTGAAATTTAAAATTTAAAATTTAAAATTTAAATTTTGAATTTTAAATTTTAAAATTGGTATATTTAGATATACTTGATCTAAGTAGCAAGTAATCGAATTGGGTTGGCTGCCATGGCCGTCCGGTCATAAGAGAAAAGTAAGGTTTAAAGGCCCTCTCCTCCCATTCAATGGGGTCTCCTATGGTGGTAGGGGTGCCGCTGCAATTATATCCCATGCAGATGAAGCAGTGGGAATTAATTGTATAGGTTCAATTGTGAAATTTATCATGAATGTGTTAGATTAGATCTAAAGAAATATTCATGATTTATTTTGATTGAGTTATTTTTTGTTATGTAATTAGCAATAGGATTGCTATTTATGAAATGTGCTGATCTATTTGTGAAATGAGTCAACATATTTGGTGAACAGAAAATAAAACCTTTCAAATTTGAAAATTATTTTTGAAATTCCAAACCCCTGACCCATCAGCCCAAATACTTAATTAAAAGAATTAAGTGTTGTCTAGTAGGTCTAGAATTATGAATTAAGACCTAAGACAATTGCATAAACTTATGGGTCAATGGGTTAGATGGATTAGATCCATAATTGGGTTAGACCTAAGGTTAGCTTAAAGAAATGGACTAAATTGGAGTAATTGGTCAAATCTAATCAAAAGTTGAATTAGATTAGGTCAAGGATACTCTAGACTCAACTCCAATAGTTGTAGTTGAATGGGTCCATGTCTTTAACTAGACCAAGATGGACTTAATTCATGGCTACGCGGTGGAACCCTATTTACTGAGTTGATCAAATGAAAACTGATGAACCGGTTGGTGTCTAAGGTAAGTTTGGCAGTTTGCCCAGTGGTTTTTAAGCAGGAGCTACTTGCAGTGATTCAATCTCTGACGAGTTAATGGCTTATCCCCACCACTGATCTCACTTACCTGGCCAACCTGGTGAATTAGATTTTGATTAGATCACTTGGTGATTAGGGCTCACCCACGTCATTAGGTAAATCAGTTTGACTGATTTAGGTGCTCCTAATGCCAGCTTTAATTAAATCTTTTTTAATCTGACTTGGTGAAGTCAGTGGGAGGATTGAAATTGACTGAATTTTTTCTTCTCATCTATCCTTTAATAAAATACTCAAAAATTATTAGGTCCCTAAAAATGATTAAGTTATATTGATAACTAAGTCATAGCCTCCCATTAAGTGAGTGATAATGAGTCCATTAGTTTAATAATCATTGGAGGCCCAAAGGCCTGGTGCTTATTGACTAATGGAATTATCATTCATAATATGATAATTTGGTTTGAGTCTTTCTGATGGTGGTCAGGTTGGTCGGCCAAAGTCGGGCCTGATCATTTATTGGTCCGATTCACCAAATCAAATTACGTTAATGGTTGGACCTAACCAGATCTTTTCAGTGGAGGCCAAAGCCTACTGATTAGGTTCTGGGGCAAAATCAATTACTAGAAGTTGTTTAGAGAAACAACTGGTTATGAACCTACCCATAGATACACATGGGTTGACCAACCAAAGTTGGGCTCGTGTGTAGTCTGTGTGGATTCTAGTACCCACTAAAGAATTAAAGTAATTTTTCGAATTGGAGGTTAAGGCTACCAGTTCGTAAAAATACTGGGAGAAACTTTAGACTAAAGTCCAAGTCTTTAGTATTTATAATTTATGTACTAATAGAGATCTGATTTTTCTTTATGCAGCTATAGCCACTACCCTGTCCCTTCGGTTATTATTAGATAATGACAAGCTCATGGGACCTAATTTCAATAGCTGGTATTGAAAATTAAAAATCATCCTTGAGCATGAGCGGATCCTTTATATAGTAACGAATCTGGCACCTGAGGAGCCAGCCTCGAATGCTCGAGGAACGATCTGAGATGCTTACCAGAAGTGGCTCAACGATCGCACCACCATTCGGTGCATTATGCTGGCGGCAATGAATGATGAGTTCAGCCGCAGGTTCGAGAACGCCCAGCCACAGGAGATGCTTCAAATGTTGAACGACTCCTTTGGCATGCCTGACGATGTTGAAAGGCACAAAACTAGTTGTGCCATTTTCAATGCTCGGATGAGGGATGGAGCCTCAGTCACTGATCATGTACTGTACATGATCGAAATGATTGAGCGCCTAAGTAAACTGGGCTTTTTCCTGCACGAGCAGCTCGGTAAGGATGCGATCCTTAATTCATTGCCCAAGTCCTTCCTCCCCTTCCTTACTCATTTTTGGATGACAAAGCCTGCAGTGAACTACCACGATTTGTTGGGGTTGCTACAGAACTTTGAGAAGGATCACCAGCTCCATAAGGAGTCGGTGAATGTTGTGGGAGGGTCTTCTTCTGGTCATCAACCCTTTGAGAAAGGGAAGAAGAAGAATAAGAAGGTGCAGCTGCATGCTGGGATGTCTGCAAAGGGTCAGACCAAGAAGCGCAAGCCCGACCAGAGCCAGGCGGAGGGCTTCTTTTGCAAGAAGCAAGGGCACTGGAAGAGGAACTATCCTCTATACATTGCTTCCCTGGACCCGAACAGGCCGAAGAAGAAGCAAGGTACTTATATGATAACACCTTGCAACTCTTCTATTTGTGATACTACTGCCTGGGTATTGGATACTGGAAGCCCTTATCATATTTGCAATTCGATGCAGGGTCTGCAGATCAGTAGGAGATTTGATGAAGGCGAGAGATTCCTGAACGTTGGAGATGGAAGTAAAATTTCAATTCTAGCATTAGGAATTATGAACCTTGTAATCAATTCTCGAAACATAATTCTGAGTGAATGTCACTATTGTCCAAACTTTTTATTAAATATTATTTCTGTAGGCCTTTTGGCCATAAACGATTATCAATTTTTAATAAAAAGAAATATTTGCAATATCATTTTGAATAGTGTTACAATATCTGTTGGACAACTTAATAATGAAATTTACTTTCTATCACAACCTGTTAATGTGGTTCAAACCTCCGGTAAACACCCTAGAATAGATAATGTGTCAGAAGTCTATCTTTGGCACTATAGGCTAGGTCATATCAATAAGAACAGGATAAACAGGTTGGCTCAAGAAAAAATTCTTGAAGTAGGTGATTGTGAATCATTTCCAACCTGTGAGTCCTGTCTTCTTGGTAAAATGACCAAATCACCTTTTACTGAAAAAAATGAGCGAGCCAGTGAACTCTTGGTCTGGTACACTCTGATGAATGTGGACCCATGAGCTCAAGTGCAAAAGGTGGATATTTCTCCTTCATAACCTTCACAGACGACCTATCAAGGTATGGGTATGTCTATTTAATGAAGTATAAGTCGGAGTCGTTTGAAATGTTCAAACTATTCTGAAATGAGGTAGAAAAACAAACTGAAAAGTGTATTAAAATTCTTCAATCTGATCGAGGAGGTGAATGCCTTTTCAATGATTTTCTGACATATCTTGGGAAGAATGGGATTCTTTCTCAGTGGATACCTCCTGGAACACCACAACATAATGGTGTATCTGAAAGGAGGAATCGGACCTTGTTGGGCATGGTTCGATCCATGATGGGATTTGCTGGTCTATCGATCTTCCTTTGGGGATATGCGCTCGAATCGGCTTGTTACCTTCTAAATAGAGTTCCGAGTAAGTCTATAACCAAAATACCATATGAGATATGGATAGGATGTAAGCCAGTACTCTAGCACCTTAGGGTTTTGGGGTGTCTGACTTATGTTAAATATTTAATTACGGACAAGCTTGGACCTAGGTCTGACAAGTGTAATTTTATAGGGTACCCAAAAGAGACCAAAGGGTATTACTTCTACCTAGCTGATGAGCAAAAAGTGTTTGTCAGCCTTAAGACAATCTTTTTGGAAAAGAAGTTCTTTGGTGAAGGGACTGTTGCCTCTAAGGTCGAACTTGATGAAGTTCGACAGGTGGAAAAACCGACACAAGTTGCTGAACCTGAACCAAATTTGATTAAATCAGATCCGGAGCCCATTGTTCAAGCACCCTTAAGGCAATCTGGTAGAGTACCATGTCAACCGGATAGATACTATGGTTTCTTGGTTCGAGATGATGATCCTATCGAACTTGATGAAAACGATGAGGATCCGATCACCTACATGGATGTAATGCAGAGACCCGACTCTGAGAAATGGCTAGAAGCCATGAAATCTGAAATGGAGTCCATGAAGGTCAACGATGTGTGGACATTGGTTGACCCATCCGAAGGAGTAAAACCCCATAGGGTGTAAGTGGGTCTTCAAGAAGAAGAGGGGCGCAGACGGAAAGGTGGAAACCTATAAAGTCCGTCTGGTTGCCAAGGGATATTGTCAACGTTATGGTATAGACTATGACGAGACATTTTCTCCTATGGCAATGCTCAAATCCATTCGGATTATGCTTGCATTAGCTGCTCATCTGGACTATGAAATCTGACAGATGGATGTGAAGATAGCTTTCCTAAATGGAGAGCTGGATGAAGAGGTGTATATGATACAACCTGAAGGATTCACATCTACAGATGAGTCTAAGGTGTGCAGGCTACAGAGGTCCATTTATGGATTTAAGCAGGCATCATGGAGTTGGAACATACGTTTTGATAAGATGATCAAGACGTATGGCTTCGTTAAGAATGGAGAAGAGCCATGCATTTATAAGTGGGCTAATGGTCCAGTAGTAGTATTACTTGTATTGTATGTGGATGACATTCTCTTAATCGGGAATGATGTCCTTGCATTACAGGGAATAAAGATTTGGCTGTCGTCACAGTTCTCCATGAAGGGTCTGGGAGAAGCTTCCTACATCCTAGGGATGAGGATCTATAGGGATAGATCTAAAAGGTTGCTTAGTTTATCTCAGTCCACGTACATTGATACTATGCTGAAGAGGTTCAGCATGGAGAATTTCAAGAAAGGCTATCTTCCGATAGGCCATGGAATTTCTCTCTCGAAGAGGGATTGTCTGACAACACCTCAAGAGAGAGAGCGTATGGGTAGGATTCCATATGCTTCGACAGTGGGATCTATCATGTACGCCATGACATGTACACGATCAGATGTGGCATACTCATAAGGGGTAGTGAGTAGATACCAATCTGATCCAGGAGAGAATCACTGGAAGGTTGTTAAAACCATCCTGAAGTATTTAAGAAATACTAAGGACCAATGGCTTGTTTATAGTGAATCGGACTTGAGACTTATAGGGTTTACAGACTCTAGTTTCCAGTCTGATTACGATGACAGCAAAAGTGTGTCGGGATTTATTTTTACCCTTAATGGTGGGGCTATCTGCTGGAAAAGTTTCAAGCAGTACACAGTGGCTAATTCAGTTTGTGAGGTGGAGTATGTCGCTGCATCAGATGCTGCCAAAGAAGCGGTGTGGCTGAGAAAATTCATCACCGAGCTCAGAGTAGCACCCTCCCTTGTTAGTCCAATTCTGCTCTACTGTGATAGCTTTGGAACCATTGCTCAGGCGAAGGAACCAAAGGCACACCAGCGGACGAAGCATATACTGCACCGCTACCATCTCATTCGAGAAATTATGGATCGATGTGACATTGATCTTCAGAAGATCGATGGAAAGGAGAACTTGGCTGACCCATTCACTAAAGCCATTGCGGTGAAGGAGTTCGACAACTATAAGTCGAAGATGGGTATTAGATACTACACCGATTGACTTTAGGCCAAGTGGAAGATTGTTGGGAATAGTGTCCCAAAGCCAATCGTCAGCCTGTTGATGGTTGTGCTCATTTTTATATTTATACATGAATTATGAATTAATAAAAATTATTTTGATATTTTTTATCATAAAATATTTCATCTTCTAATGAACTCCTATGTTGTGGTGAAGTCCTTAGGACTATTTAGACTCGACAAAGGAGGATTTATCGTTTAGTCCTTAAATCTGTTCGCGACCAAATGATACATTGTTACCAAGGATGACAACGTTTATCAAGCATAGATCATTGTGTGCCATATAGATTGGTTGTCCTCTTAACAAATGAGTGTGGAAACACTGGTATGGCATACAGGTGAGATGTAAGGGTACATCTGCACTGAATGTGACCGACTCTGGAGCTATTTCTGCTGTCAAGATTTGCTCCGATGGAATATGGGTATAAATATCCCTCCGACCTGAGACCACCACGGTGACTTACAAGCAACTCACTGCACTTAGGCACTGGACTATCTGAATTTCTAATTCAGTGACGGAAGGCTGTTGGGTGTAGTCAAGTACTTGACTTGTCGGTGCGTGTGTCAAGATGGGATTGACCACTCCAGTTTAGGAGCTGTGTATAGTCGTGTTTCAATTTAGCAAAATCTTGGCCAGGATAGTTCTTGTGAGGAGTCACAGGACTGTTTGAGTTGAGCACGATTCGGATGATCTGATCAGGGTTGATAGTTTAATCCTGAGTCGTCCTAAACACAGGGGTCAAAAGGATGAATTATATAGTAACCATATTCATATAGGTTCTGAGTGTTACGATTGTGACTTTTCGACCTATCCGAACATCGGGTACCATTGCTAGATGGTCACTTCGATTAGTACAGGAATTGGTTCCTGTGCTACCGGCTTAGGTTCAAACCTACGGGGTCACACACATTAGAGGTTCCTATCTGATCTGATGGCTGATGTAGAATCCTACATGTTTGAGACTCAGTGATCGAGAATCAGGATTCTCTGATCATGAGTTCCACACATTATGGGTACTGGGGTCAAGAGTCCCACTGGTTGGGACTTTTCGATCAGGGTAACATATCGATGAATTTTGATGCCCGATTGCCCATCGGATTTGGACTCAGTATTTATGAGAGGTTTAATTAGTGATTTGATCGCTAATTAACTCAATTTGATTGAGCAATTATTTTTGGATCAAGTCCAATTGAATTGGATTCAGTTGGGTTCGACCCGATTAGGTTAAGAGTTGACCTAATCGTCAAGATGGTTTGGTCCCTGATTTGATCAGGAGTTGGACTTAGTCAATTCCTGATTTGATTAAGATTTTATTGAGCCTAATTAAGTTTAATTAAGTTAGGTTTAAATTAGTCTAATTGGACCTAACTTATTTGGTTCAATTAGGTTGGTTTAAATAATTAAACCACCTTGACCCAATCTCCATGCACCAACTCACTTCCATTGCACCCATTTGAATTCATGAGATGGAACTTCTCATGAATTATTTCCTCACACCAAGCCCTCTCCACGCCCCACTTTAATGTGCCATATGAATGGATAAGGATGATTGGTTGGCCATTCAAATTCAAAATAAAGTTTGAATTTGAATGGGCAATCAATCTTTGCACCTTATCCCTTTTTTTACGCCCCATTTATTACATGAGAAAAGGTTTCTCATGAAATCACTCCATGCACAATTTAAGCCATGCCTCACGCCTTTAGTGGATAAGGGATGAGTTGGTGTCCATTTGAATTCAAAATTTGATTTGAATTCAAATGTGCAATTACTCATCTTTATCCTTTCTTTTGGATAAGATGTTTGACGTTGTTATAAAAGGAGGAGAAAAGTGGGGCATGCAAGAAGAAAATTTTTGGAAAAAAATTTTGGGGCATGAGAAGTCTTGTGCATGAGAAGGAAGTCCATATCCTTCCAAGAGAAAAAGAAAGAAAAGTGGGTGCAAGATTTCTGGTGAGTTTCCTAGAGTTTTAGCCTGGGGTTCGGGAAGTGAGAAAGTGAGCTACGAGTGTCGTGAGCCCATAAAATTTTAAGAAGATCTTCAACATCTTCTCAAGCATGTCTGATGATGATCCAGAGCATCCAAAGAATCGACAGACATCGATCGAAGGAGTTCGATCAGCATCGACCGTCAAAAGGGCTCTGCAACGAGCTAGCACTCGTGAGGAGTCGATCAGACCGGGAGCTTCGTGTGGACGATCCACAGAGGTCAGACATGCTGTGTGGCTGTATCATGATGATCAAACTCTTCTGACGATGATCAGATTGCGGTGATCTACTACCTGCACAAAGGTATTGTGTTCTGAACACATTACAGTAAAGTATTTACTGTTCGAATTTGAATTTCAAATTTAAATGTGTGCATGCTATATATCATATTTAGATCCTAGTGTAGGGTAAATTTATATTAATTAATTAGATTAATTAATATTTTTTCACTGTAAAATCATAATTTTGAAAAAGTTTTAAAATTATCATTTTACCCCTGCACTGAATTTCCCATATGTATCACAGACATAATGTACACAATGTGATAGTAAAATAATCTTTTTATTCATTTATAATCAAAATTATAAATTTACCCTTATATTTGTATAGGAATGTGTCAGTCAATCAGGCATTTAGGGCACACACCGAACAAACTCCCACTTGACCTAATGCCAATTGGCTACATATCTAAATCCCATCTTCTCAAGATGGGCTTCGATCTTCTACTGGCCTAATGACTTTGTCAGTGGATCTGCCACATTGTCTGTGGAGTCGACTCTCTTAACCTCGACATAACTTTTTTCAAGGTAATCACGGATCAGATGGAATCGCCGCTCGATATGCTTGGACTTCTGGTGACACTTTGGCTCCTTAGCTAGGGCTATGGTGCCATTATTATCGCAATAAAGAGGAATGGCATCCGATGACATCACTCCAAGCTCTACGGCAATTTTTTTCTACCAGAATATCTCCTTCACAGCTTTCGATGCAGCAATATACTCTGCCTCCATGGTGGAATCAGCAATCACCATCTGTTCGAAACTTTTCCAACTAACTGCACCACCATTGCAAATGAACAGACTCCCAGATGTCGACTTTCGATCATCTATATCAGACATAAAGTCTGAGTCAGTAAATTCCTGAACCTGTAGTTCTCCATTCCCAAAGACTAAAAATATATCCTTAGTCCTTCTCAAGTACTTAAGGATATATTTTACAGAAGTCCAGTGCTCTTCGCCTGGATTTGACTGATATCTGCTTGTGACACTCACAGCATGGGCTATATCAGGTCATGTACATAGCATAGCATACATGAAGCTCCGAATTACGAAAGCATAAGGGATCTTGCTCATGCGTTCAATCTCCTCAGGTGTGCTAGGGCACATCTTTTTGGAGAGATGAATGCCATGTCTAAAAGGTGCTAAACCTCTTTTGGAGTTTTCCATGCTAAACCTTTTTAGCACCTCCTCTATGTACATCTTCTGTGAAAGTCCCAGCATCCTATTTGGTCTATCTCTATAGACATTAATACCCAGTATAAAGGATGTCTCTCCTAGATCTTTCATAGAGAACTCCTTAGACAACCATATTTTGACTGAGGTCAACATGAAAATATCATTCCCAATTAGGAGGATGTCATCTACATACAGTACGAGAAAGATGACTGCGCTCCCACTAACCTTCTTGAACACACATGGTTCCTCCTCGTTCTTAATGAAACCAAACATTTTGATCACATCATTGAAATGAGTATTCCAGCTCCGAGATGCTTGCTTAAGTCCATAAATGGACCTTTGCAGCTTGCAGACCTTGTAATCATCATCACTGGATGTAAAATCAAGCGGCTGTTCCATATAGATATCTTCCTCAAGATATCCATTTAAGAACGCCATTTTCATATCTATCTATCATATTTCATAATCAAAATAGACTGCAACAGCAAACAATGTACGGATGGATTTTAGCATGCCTACGGGCGAGAAGGTATCCTGATAGTCAATGCCTTCGCACTGACTATAACCTTTCGCTACAAGCCTAGCCTTGAATGTTTCCACATTCCCATATGCACCTATCTTTCTCTTGAAGATCCATTTACACCTAATAGGTATAACACCTTCAGGTGAATCTACCAAGGTCCAGACTTGATTTGAGTGCATCGAGTCAATTTCTGATCTCATTGCCAATATCCATTTTTCGGAGTCGATATCTGATATCGCCTCATCATAGGTCTTGTGGTCATCACCATGAGCCCCATTTCTCGTGAGGAATATTTCTTCTACATTCTCTTGTATGGTACCTAAGTACCTTTCAGGAGGATGAAAAACCCTAGTCGATCTACGAGGTGGAAGAGGTTGTGTTAGGACTGGTTCTAATTGATTGGGTTCCTCAGGTTCTTTAGCTCATTATTCTTGAAAAACATTCTCTTTGAGCTTAATTATTCTTTCAATGCTACTATCTTGAATAAACTATTTTTCAAAAAAAATAACATGTCGATTCACAATCACATTGTGATCTTTCAAAATATAGAAATAGTATCCTAATGACTCTTTAGGATATCCTATGAACCGAGTTCTAAAAGACCTGAACTCTAACTTGTCCGCCTGCTGTCTCTTGACATGAGCCGAGCAACTCCAAATTTTGAGATGACTCAGACTTGGCTTCTTACCATGTCATATCTCATACGGTGTGGTAAGAACGATTTTAGAGTGAACCCTATTCAATACATATATTGCTGTCATGAGATAATATCCTCAAAGAAACTCAGGGAGGTCCATGAAGCTTATCATGGAACGGATCATATCTAATAGGGTCCGATTTCTCTGTTCTGAAATCTCGTTGAGTTGTGGCATTCCAGGTGGAGCCCATTGAGAGACCATGCCATTGTCCTTAAGATAGTCTAGGAACTCTCAACTAAGGTATTCACCTTCCCGATCTGATCGAAGAACCTCAATGGGTTTTTCTGTTTGTTTTTCTACTTCATGTTGGAATTCTTTGAACTTTTCAAGGACTTTAGACTTGTGTTTCATTAGAAACACATACCCATACCTAGACATATCATCGATGAAGATAATGAAGTAGACATAGTTGCCTCTAGCCGCCACATCGAATGGGCTGCATACATCCATATGTACTAGGGCAAGTAGGTCTGTGGCCCTTTCCCCATGTCCCATAAAAGGGAGCTTGGTCATTTTGCCTTGAAGGCATGATTCACAAACTGGATATGACTCGAAAGTCAACGGACTCAATAGCCCAGATTTCTTCAATTTGTTAACCATATTTTTCGCTATATGACCTAGCCTTAGGTACCACAGATACCTATCATTTAGACTATCTCTAGGCCTTTTAATTCCTATGGCATTCACATTTTGCTCGATATTAAATATAGATACATCAATATGTAGCTGATAGAGATTATTAATAAGAAAACCATTTGTAACTTTATTATTTTCATAAAATATGTTACAATGGTTCTTATGAAAGCTAATCACATAGCCTTCTTGTGCTAAACATGAAACAGAAATCAAATTTCTGCTTACTGCAGGCACATAATAACAATCTCTAAGAACTAAATCTAATCCTAACGGTAATCGCAGAGGGTAGGTTCCCACGGTCACAGTAGTAACTCTTGCTCCATTTTCGATGCGTAGGATCATATCCCCATCCCTCAGCCTCCTGCTCTTCTCAAGATCCTACATAGAAGTGCACAAATGAGCACTAGAATCAGAGTCAAGTACCCAACTGGATACAGAGAAAATCATAAGATTAGATTCTATAACGAGCATACCTCTAGAAGGACCATCCTTCTTGTTCTTCAGGGTGGCCAGGTACTGAGGACAGTTCCATTTCCAATGGCCGTCTGAATTGTAGTGAAAATATTTTTTCTTTTCAGCAGTCTTCTTCTTCGGTTGTCTTCTTTCTTTTTCCATCCACCTTTTGCTTCTTCGCAAACTTTTTCTTCTTTCCAAAAAACTTTCTCTTGGAAGAAGTCCGCTCCAC
Source organism: Elaeis guineensis (assembly GCF_000442705.2). Lineage (NCBI taxonomy): Eukaryota > Viridiplantae > Streptophyta > Magnoliopsida > Arecales > Arecaceae > Elaeis > Elaeis guineensis. Next base: position 81,972,779 of record NC_026002.2, on the reverse strand, counting down.
AGTAAGGACTGAGCCTTTTGAACTCTTCAAAAAAAGCTCAGCCATAACCAACATGTTCATTAACTCAGCCAAGGTACACTGCATCTTATGCATATGAAAGTTCATGATGAACTGACCATATGCATCGGACAAGGACTGAAGGATCACATCAATCTGAAAATTTTTGTCTAAGATGATACCGAGCTTCTCAAGCTCCTCAAGGTCCTTGATCATTATCAAACAATGATCTTGGACTCACTACCCATCATGCATTTTAGCCTTAAAAAGTCTTTGACAGACTTGATACTTGGCTGTGCGACTTTGTTCACTAAACAACTCTTGTAAGTGAGCCAACATTTGGCGGGTAGTCAAAATATTCTCATGCTGGCGCTGCTAGTCATCAGACATGGCACCCAACATATAGTACCTGACTTTGTTATCTTCATCCGTCCACTTTTCTAGAGACGCTCTCTGTTCAGCAGTCGGACGTGCTGGCATGGCAGGTGGGTCCTGGTCCAAGATATGAGTCAGTTTCTCAAAACCCAGAATAATTCTGTAGTTCCTCAATCAGTCCTTGAAATTAGGTCCAGTCAATCTGTGGGTGTCTAGTATTTTGGTCAGGGGGTCGGACGCAGACATATTTTCTGTAGAGAATCAAGAGTTTCTAGTAAGATTTTGTAATTAGACTTAACCAATTTATTTAGAAATTTTATTTTTAAATAAATTAGGCTCCCACTATTTTCTCAGATCCCTACACTCCCTAGGTAGAGATGTGAAAATCTCTGTGAATAGTGATTTCTAGTGGGTGGTGCGGTCTCACCGACTGACTCACCACCTCACCTAATAGTTATTGGTGATGGGTCAACCGATGAGTGGACAACTCTTGTCCGATGATTCTCTAATCATAGTGCACCCAAACTTGATCTCTAATTCATGAAGCTCACCGTGCCCGAAATATTGCTCCAATCCTTAGTTAAGTCAGATCCACCATTTGCATGAATTAGATTCCTGATTGGGTCCCTCACTGTATCTGGAATATTGAGCACAATCCATCCTTTAATCCATAGCATCCAATGCCTAATGGACATCATTGCATCTTTTCGGTGCAACTGAGCCACTGTAACCAGTCGAGAATAATCAACCCCGGAAAGGGCCCGCACATCCACAATGGTGGAAGACCTTAGACTTAATATTTTCTTAGGAAGATTTGATTTAGATCTCATTAAACTTGACTTGACATAGTCATAACAATTATGGCTAACCTAGTGACATGGGCTAGCTCGAATTGTTAGCCACCTCAAATCAGAACTGGGTCGACACATATGGTCAGATAAGTGAGACTGGTGGAAGGGATATGCCATTAACTTGACAAGAATGCATTCAAGTCGAGTAGCTCTCAATTAAAAATCAGTCGGTCACATCTGCCCAACTTATCTTAGACACCAAATTATCGAACCAGAATCAATTGGATTAGCCTACAATCCAGACACTAACCACTGAGCCAAATTAGGTCTTAACTTGATCGAGTCACATATGAATGTGATTCAACCTTGACCTATACTTAATCCTATTAGACTGGTCAATTATTAGCTTTCATGATCCCACCTAACCAACTTTTGATTCGGTTTGATCAAGCGCTAGACCTAATTGAGCTACCCAAGTCTGAACCCAATTTTATAAAATGACTTAGATCTGAAATTCTCTATTTTAGACCTAATTTAATTTTATAAGCTTAATTCATTAATTAAGACTTGGGTTTATAAACAAAACATGTAAAATAAATCTTAGAATTTCAGGATCTAGGGTTTTGCAGAAAAGTAAGTTTGATTTCTGATTAAGGATGAACGCGCAGCACCCCTACACGTCATAAGAACATCCCATTGAATGGGAGAAGAGGATCTTAAATCCTACTTTGTTCTTATGACCGGACGGTCATGAGGAACACTTTAATCAAAAATATTAATTTAACTACAAAACAAGTTAGATCTAAGTTACATATCACATATATAATTTCAGATCTAACTTATACATGCTTTGCATACATCTCATGTATTAAAATCTATTCTAATTAGCATGCTTTCAGATCTGATACATCATATGTGATATCTGAAAAATAAGATTTAAATTGAACTATTCAATATCAAATCTATTCTAGACAGTTACTAGAATAATTCTACAACTAGTCTAGGCATGCAGCAGATCAATCTTATGAATTAATTAAATTTTATTTTTTATTTTTTGATCTAAATATAATATTTATAATATTAAAAAATTAGAGAATAAATTAGATCTAATTTATATTTTAATCATATTAAAACATAAAATTTCAAGACTATTCATAGTTTAAACTATTCCTAGTCTAGTCATGCATCTCATACATGTTAGGTCTGCTTAGATTTAATTTTAAATTTTTTGATTTCAGATCCAATCATATCTGATGTGATATTTGAAATTTATTAATATCAAATAAATAAAAATAAAAATTAGATCTAAATTAGATCTGAAATAGAGCCATAAACCTGGCTCTGATACCAGTTGAAGGAAAAACCGCCTTTTTCCTTATAGGATCTTCCAGATCTAATGAGATCTGAGGTGGAATATCTTAAAAAAAATTATCTTAATTTATTTTAGATCTAAGATTTATTAGATTTAATTTTTATTATCTAATATTTAATCTAAAATTAAATCTAAAACTTGAGGATTAGAAAAATACCTCTAGGGTAACTAGATTACCCTGTAGATGATCGCAGCAATGCCCTAGGTTCAAAAATAGCCACACAGTCGTCTGGCCTCTACCAGTATCTACTTGAATAGGATCTAGATTGTCTTCTCCTTACAAATCTTTGCTCTAAAAATTAGATCTGGATTTGATCTGAAAGATCTTCAAAAGATCTTCTGAAGTTGGAGCAGCAGCTTCTCGATAAATCCCTATAGCCTTCTGATCAGTGAGCCACCACACCTTGGACAAGCACCAGATGGATGCCCAACTTCTTGGACATGAAGAGAGGAGGGAGAAGAGTAGAGGGGGTTTAGAGAAGTGGAGGGGTTTCATATTTTTTCTAGGTATTGAGAAGATTCTCACAACCCTAGGCGCAGACAGGGTTTAAATAAACCCTGCTGCGCTATGTAGTGCCACATCATTTGACCAATCAAAAAATTTTAATAAATTTTGAAAAAAATTTGATTAGTGGAGTGATGTCATCTGATCATATCAGATAAGAACCCCACTAAACCCTCCTACTGTTGGTGCCAACACTGGATAAGCACAGTGAGATTGGCACCCCACAGTCCAAGTTGATCAAGGGATCAGAGTCCTCATCTCATGGGACTCTATCCTTATCCACTTGTGGTGCACGCCCAATCTAATCTTGGCACCCACTTTGAGGTCTAATTTAGCAGGTGGACACTCCATAAAAACTCTCCAATGACCTCTCACCAGGTGGCCTTCAGTTTACGATGCATAAGTCAACGTTTGACCGATGTCCTAAAACGAAAATGGCAGGTGACAGAAATTGGCCGGTGTTGTCTTAAATTCATCTCATGAATTAAGATAAGATTTTTTTGAGCTGGACTGGCTCCAGTCAGACTGAGAGAAATATTCTTAAGATTTTTTAGGTTAGTCAAATCATATTTGGCTTAGTCGAGATGAAAAAGATTGCACGAGGAGAAAGTTAGGCTCAATAGTATGCTAGCACGATTTTCTTGAACCTAATTGGATCTAATCCAAATCAATCAAACTAGGCTAGCTCAATTGATGATATCCAAACCCTAACTCTTATTTGTGTGACCCAGTTAGGTTCATTTTCATATGGTAATGAGACATGTCATGATCTCATCATCGACATCATCGAAACTCCTTTCGATGGACCAGAACTCTTCTGATTCAGATAATTAGAATGATCGATCATCAAGATCATTCTAATTGCTCTCAAAATCTACTAGTGATACCTAACAGTATATGGTGGCAATCCATCAGAAATGAAGATGAACTTCTTGGTGCAGCTACCTGTGTGATTGAGTTCTTCTATCATGAGTCCCGACTAAATTAGGATTAAGGTGAACTCATCAAACCCAACATCAGTCATATGAATCAATCAATCGATCCAAGTCCGATATGAAATCCCAATGGAAAACTCTTTTCCATTATTTCACTCTACCATGGCCATGGGCTTAAGGACTCGATCTTTCGATCATCATAGGACTACTCCTCTTATCTACCGAGGTTGATAGATCCTATCTTGGTGCAATCTGGTTCCTACAATGAATATGCTACAACCAACATACACCTTAGGGTTTCGAATGGCTAGGAGATCAAGTTATGGTGTAATCAAAATATAACACACTCAAGGTGAACTGTCGATGTACCTCAGGTTAAAGAACTACACACACAGCTGCAGCATCGAGCTAGTCATCGACGAGAAGGTAGACTTCCTTATGACTGTAAGAGGTGGTCATGCTCAGTACTCTCATTCTCAACAAATACCTGTACTCTCACTCCGATGTCTTCACACCGTAGCCTTAAGACTCATCTATCCTAAGGAAGCGATCGTACACCAACCTTTCGGATCGATCACCATCCTCGTGATGATCCAATGGTCAGGAGCTATTTATGAGTTAGTTATGTAAATTCATGCCTTAAATTTTCAACTCTTGAAAATATGAATTAACATTCCTACTAACTCAAAGGATGTATCACAGACATAATGTACACAATGTGATAGTAGAATAATTCTTTTATTCATTTATAGTCAAAATTATAAATTTATCCTTACATTTGCACAGGAATGTGTCAGCCAATCTGGCATCTAAGGCACACATCTAACATCAGAGTCCTCATCTCATGGGACTCTATCCTTATCCACTTGGGGTGCATGACATATCTGATTATGGCACCCACATTGAGGGCTAATTTAGCAGGTGGATACTCCACTAAAACTCTCCAATGATCTCTTGCCAAGTGGCCTTCAGTCTAAGGTCCATGGGTCAATATTTGACCAATGTCCTAAAACAAAAATGGCAGGTGACAGAAATTGACAGGTGTTGTCTTAAATTCATCTCATAAATTAAGATAAGACTTTTCTAAACTGGACTGGCTCCAATCAGACTGAGAAAAACCTTCTCAAGGTTCTCTGGGTGAGCCAACTCACATTTGGCTCAGTCGAGATAAAAAAGATTGTACGAGGAGAAAGTTAGGCTCAATAGTATGCTAGCACGATTTTCTTGAACCTAATTGGATCTAATCCAAATCAATCAAACTAGGCTAGCTCAATTGATGACATCCAAATCCTAACTCTTGTTTGTGTGACCCAGTTAGGTTCATTTTTATATGATAATGAGACATGTCGTGTTCTCATCATCGACATCATCGAAACTCCTTTCGATGGATCAGAACTCTTCTGATTCAGACAATTAGAATGATCGATCATCAAGATCATTCTAATTACTCCCAAAATCCACTAGTGACACCTAGCAGTATATGGTGGCAATCTATCAGAAATGAAGACAAACCTCTCAGTGTAGCTACCTGTGTGATTGAGTTCCTCTATCATGAGTCCCAACTAAATTAGGGTTAAGGTGAACTCATCAAACCCAACATCAGTCAAATGAATCAATCGATCGATCCAAGTCCGATGTGAAATCTTAATGGAAAACTCTTTTCCATTATTTCACTCTGCCATGGCCATGGGCTTAAGGACTCAATCTTTCGATCACCATAGGACTACTCCTCTTATCTACCGAGGTTGATAGATCCCATCTTGGTGCAATCTGGTTCCTACAATGAATATGCTACAGCCAACATACACCTCAGGGTTCCGAATGGCTAGAAGATCAAGTTATGGTATAGTCAAACTATAACACACTCAAGGTGAACTATCGATGTACCTCAGATCGAAGAACTAGACACACAGCTGCAGCATCGAGCTAGTCATCGACGAGAAGGTAGACTTCCTTATGACTGCTCGAGGTGGTCATGCTCAGTACTCTCATTCTCAACGAGTACTTGTACTCTCGCTCTGGTGTCTTCACATCGTAGACTCAAGAGACATCTACCCTAAGGAAGCGATCATATACCAACCCTCCAGATCGATCACCATCCTCATGATGATCCTATGATCAGGAGCTGTTTATGAGTTAGTTATGTAAATTCATACCTTAAATTTTTAACTCTTGAAAATATGAATTAATATTCTTACTAATTCAAAGGATGTATCACAGACATAATGTACATAATGTGATAGTAGAATAACCTTTTTATTCATTTATAGTCAAAATTATAAATTTGTCCTTATATTTGTACAAGAATGTGTTAGCCAATCTGGCATCTAGGGCACACATCTAACATGGGCAGCTTCAACAGATAGGCATTGTCATTGATCTTCTCAATTATCTCGAGGAGACCTATTTTGCACTGACTCAATTTATTGTACTCTCCAACTGGGAACCAATCCTTGATCAGAATAGCCCATACATAATTGCCAACTGCAAAGGTGAGCTTCTTTCGATGTTTGTCAGCGGCCTTTTATACTTAGTATTGCTGACCTCAATTTGTTCTTTGATGCACCGATGGATGATTTGAATTTCTATAGCAAAATTTTTAGCCTTGTCACTAGATCTCCCCTTGGAAGTGAGTGGCATCAAATCCAAAATATTACTTGGGTTTGACCCGTAAACCACCTAAAATGGATTGTAGCCTATGGTTTGGTTCACTGAATGGTTGAAAGCAAATTCAGCCTGTGCCAAGGCAAGTCCCATTGCTTCAAATGACCACTAACAAGGCTTCTTAATAGATTTCTCAAGCTTTTATTAATAGCTTTGGTTTGTCCATCTATTTGAGGATGATAGGCTAAGCCAAATTGCAGGGATGTGCCCAACCTTTTCCATAAGCTCCTCCAAAAGTAACTCATAAATTTGGAATCTCGATCAGATGTGATGGTTCTGTTGGAAAATATGTCTCAAAAGTCAATCGTCAAGCTATTGATGGTTGAGCAACCTTGTATTGTAATTGATTTGTTAATAAATAAAATATATTTTTGATATTTTCATCATAAGTTTTCATCTTCTAATAAACTCCGTTGTTGTGATGAAGTCCTTAAAACTATTTAGGTTTGATAAAGAAAGAATTTATCGATTAGTCCTTAAAACTATTCACGATCAAAAGATAGGCTGTTAATAAGGACGACAGCTTCTATCGAGCATAGGTCACTGTAGGCTATATGGGTTGGTTGTCCTCTTAACCAAGGAGTGTGGAGACACAGGTATAGCATACAGATGAGATGTAAGGGTACATCGTCATTGAACGTGACCAACTCCAGAGCATTCTGCTGTCGAGAATGTCTCTGATGGGATATAGGTATAAGTGTTCCTTAGACCTGAGATCACCTCAGTGACTTGCAAGCAACTCACTGTGCTTTGGTACTGAACTAACTGAATTTCTAATTTAGTAACGGAAGGCTTCTGGGCATAGTCAAGTACTTACAAAGTCAGAGTGTGATCGAGATGGGATTGACCACTCCAAGAGTTGGAGAAGAATGAGTTGCTGTATTTTAATTTAGCAAAATCTTGATCAGGATAATCTATCAGATGGATTTGATATTTTGAAATACAATGTGGATAACCTGATCAGAGTTGACAGTTAAACTCTGAGGTATCCTATGAGTATTTTGATCAAGGGGATGAATTATATGAAAACTATCCGTATGGGTTCTAAGGATGTTGTTCTACACATTCGACCTATCCGGTCGTCGGGTATCATTGCTAAATAATCACTTCGATTGGTATAAAAATTTATTTCTGTATTACCAACTTAGGTTCGGATCTATGAGGTCACACACATTAGAATTCATGATCCGATCGGATGGTTGATCAATGATTAAGAATCGTTCTAGGGTTAAACGATCAATACGATTGATATTTAATCTAGTGCAAATATTGCAGAAGGATCGATTAGTAATTTGATTGCTAATTGGCTTAATTTGGTTAAGTCAATAGACTGAGATTAAGTCTAATTGAATATAATTTAATTAAATTTAGTTTGGACTTCATTGGATCAAGTCCAATTGATTTATTGGATAAGCTAAGTGCAAGGAAAGACTAGTCCTAGTTCAATTAGGACTTGGATCAACCTAATTTTTAATTTGATTAAAAAATTAAATCTAATTTAAATCTAATTTAAATCTAATTTAATCTAATTAAATTAGATTTTTAATTAGGTTAAGATCTATTTTAATTAGATTGATTTGGTTTTGGTTTGATTTGATTTGAGAAACCAGATTGGAACAAGACATAGATTGAATCCTAGTAAGACTAGGATTCCACCTTGCACCACCTTAGCCCTTATGCCCACTTTCTCTTATCCCATGCCCACTCTCTCTTATTTTATGCGATAAAACTTCTCTCTCAGGTTTTCACACACATCCAAAACTTTCCTCTCTTTTTCTCTTACATGGAAAGTGGTTGTAGAACAAGTCAAAGTAGAAATTAGTTTGGATTTCAAATTCTATGAGATAGAGTTTTAGGAAATCAAAACTCTTTCCTTATGGCACTGATTTCATCCAGATTTTTTTTAAGATTTTTGTAGCTTTTATGGCACATAATATGTACCCTTTGCTGGTGGTCCATGCACAAAAAAAAAGAGGGGGCGTCCAAGAGTTGGGCACCCCTTGTCTTGCCATGTTTGGATAATCCTTGACTAGGTATTTGACCTAGACAAGAACTCTATCATATCTCTCTATTTAAAATAAATTAGACAGAAAGAAGGTTGGAGCATGGAGATATAATAGACACAAGACTAGGTGTCTAGGTGAGAGCAAAGAGAAGAAGAAGAGAGTCTTCTTCTAAGGTTGCTGAGTTCACCTCTTTCCTTCCTCCATCTGTAAGTTTTCTGAGAGTGTCTCATATCTAAAACTCTTTCTCCTACTTCTCATCTTTGAAAGAGTCCAAATTAAGAAGAAGGAGGCATCTGATCGACCATCGAAGAAGGATCAGCACAGTACTAGCATACGGTGCTGATTTTCTAGATCAGGACTTCTGATCATGATTCGTGGGCTCGTGTGGACAACTCCTAGAGATCGGATGCATGTGTGGCTCGCAACATCATCCTCCAATCTGGATCAGTAAAGTTAGAACGTCTAACTTGCAAGGTAATAGATCTGATCTATTATATTTTACATACATTAGATGTAGTATAGAAATATGTTGATATGATCAACATGTAGTTCTTGCTCTTTATATTTTAATTTTTGATTTAATGCCATGTAATAATCATGTAATAAGATCTTAAATCTAAAAATTTTTTAGTTTTATAAGATAAATTTTGATTTATTTTAGTCTTTCACTGCCTGATCTTGAAAAAGTTTCAAGATCTAACCCTGAAACCCTAAATCTGGTTCCTTCAATTGGTATCAAAGCCTAGGTTGTTTATTATATGATTATTTATACATGCTTAGATTATTTTTTAGATTAGATCTAATTTATAATCTGATTTTTAAATCTTAAATTAAAATTTTTAGATCAATCACAAATTGTAGGTGGTCCTGCTGTAAAGGTTTACCCCTTACAGTGCAAAGGTTGTCCTAGTTCGTGTAAATCTATCTTTAATCATAAATTTATTAGATGTGATCTAGATTAAATTTATAATTTATTAGATTTAAAAGATTTTTAAATCTAAAATAAAATTTTTTTGTTAATAATTTTCGCGCAAAGAACCATCATATATTTGTCTGAAAAATTTGCGCAGTTTAAAGTTGAAATTGTTTCAATTACATTAACCTGTTTAGATTAGATCTAAAGTAGTTTCATGCTTATTTTACTTGCATTTTGATTATGAATCAAATATACAACTTGATTGGTAGAATCATGTTATAAAAATATTTTATAAATATGAAAATTATTTTCGAAAAGCCGAACTCCAATCCTCAGCCCAAAACTTAATTGAAAATTAAGAAGTTGTTTAATTAGGTTCTAAGATTGTGAATTGAAGAACCTAAGACACAAACCATAACACATTGGGTTAATGGGTTAGTGGAAATTAGGTCCATTAATTGGGTTAGACCTAAGGTTAGATTAAAGATGGACTTAATTAGATAATTGACTAAACCTAATCAATTATTGTCTTAGATTAGGTCAAGAATTCTCTAGATCAATTATAATAGTTGTAGTTGGTCAAGTCTATGTCTTTAACGAGAACCAAATGGACTTGATTTTTGGCTAAGCGGTCTAGCATGAACTATTAGGTTGATCTAATCGAAACTAATTAAACCAGTTGGTGTCTAAGGTAAACCAGATCGGTGGTTTTTAATTGGGAGCCCGCTTACCTGACCATTTCTGATAGTGTTTAAGGCAAGCTTTGGCAAATCCTTCCACTGATCGAACTCACCTGGCCTCTTGATGAAATTATGTTTTGATCGAATCACTTGACTATTCGAGCTGACCCATGTCAGCTAGGTAAATCAGTGTGACTGATTTAGGTGCTCCTAGACTAGCCCTTTTAATGGTCTCCCTTAAGCTGACTTGGTGAAGCCAGTGGGAGGATCATGATAAGCTGGTTCATCTGACCTCCTCCTCTAAATCAATAAAATTCTCTAAAATTATTAGGTCCTTAAAATAAAATAGTTATGATGATAACTAGATCATAGCCTCCCATTAAGTAGATGATAATGGGTCCATCAGTTGGATAATCATTGGAGGCCCAAAGGCCTGGTGCTTATCGACTGATGGAATTATCATTCATAATATGATTTCTTAACTGTATCTTTCTAAATGGTGGTTAGGTTAGCCAACCAAAGTTGGGCCTAATCATTCATTGGCTAGATGAGCCAAGTATGGTCATGTTAATGGTTGGACCTAACCAGACTTTTTCAGTGGAGGCCAAAGCCTACTGATTAGGGACTGGGGTAAAATTAAATTACTAAAAATTATTTAGAGAAATAATTGATTATGAACCTACCCTTAGATGTACAAGGGTTGGCCAATCAAAGTTGGGCTTGTGTGCAGTCTAAATAGATTCTAGTACCCACAAAGAATTAGGATAATTCCTCGAATTGGAGGTAGAGGCTATCAATTCGAATAAAATAGTGAGAGAAATCTTTTGATTAAAGTCCAAATCTTTAGGTTTGATGAATCAATTATTAATTAAGTTATGATTTTCTTTTGTACAGATATGGCTACTTCCCTATCACTCTGATCATTGTTGGACAATGATAAGTTGGTGGGATCCAACTTCGGTAGCTGATACCGAAAGGTGAAGATTGTCTTGGAGCATGAACAGATCCTATATGTGATAATAGATCCTGCACCTGAGGAGCCAGCTATCAATGCACGTAGAATAGTCAGAGATACTTATCAAAAGTGGCTCAGTGATCGGACCACGGTGCGCTACATCATGCTGGCTACCATAAGCAATGAGTTCAGTCGTAGATTTGAGACGGCTCAGCCAAAGGACATGCTTCAAGTGTTGGAGGATGCCTTTGACACACCTGATGATGTGGAGAGGCACAAGACTAGTTGTGCCATCTTCAATGCCAAAATACAGGATGGTGCATCTATCACTGATCATGTATTATACATGATCGAGCTGATAGAGCATTTGAGCAAGCTCGACTTTTTCTTGCATGAGCAGCTTGAGAAAGATGCAATACTAAACTCGCTGCCCAAGTCTTATCTCCCATTCCTCACTCATTATAGAATGACAAAGCTTGAAGTAAACTATCACGGGTCACTGGGGTTGCTTCAGAACTTTGAAAAGAATCACCAACTCCACAAGGAGTCGATGAACTTAGTGGGAGGTTCGTCTTCTAGTTCTCGACCCTTTAAGAAAGGGAAGAAGAACAAGAAGAAGAAAGTGAAAAAGGTGCAAGTTCAGACTGGGATATTTGTGCAGGGCCAGACCAGAAAGATCAAGCCTGATAAGAGTCAAGCTAAATGCTTCTTTTGCAAAAAATGGAGGCACTGAAAGAGAAACTGTCCTCAGTATATTGCCTTCCTAGACCCGAACAGGTAGAGAAAGAAGCAAGCTATTGCTGGGCAAGATATTTATATGATAACTCCTTGCAATTTCTCTATTTGTGATACAACTAACTAGGTATTGGATACCGATAGCCCTTACCATATTTGCAATTCATTGCAGGGGTTGCAGGTCAGTAGGAGATTCGAGCAAGATGAGAGGTTCCTAAACGTTGGAGATGGAAGATCAGTTTCAGTTCTAGTATTAGAAATCTTGAAACTTGTATTTGAGTCCCATACCGTTGTTCTTAATGATTATCATTTCTGTCCTAGTTTCTTTTTAAATGTTATTTCTGTAGGCCTTCTGGCGAAAAAAATTATGAAATTTTAATAAAGAAACAAGTTTGTAATATCATTATGAATGGTGTTACTATATTTTGTGGATATTTGAACAATAGTGTGTATATGTTATCACAACCTGTTAATGTAGTATATTCTATTGGCAAACACCCTAGATTAAATAGTATATCAGATATCTACTTATGGCACTATAGGCTAGGTCATATAAACAAGAACAGGATAAACAGGTTGACTCAAGAGAGAATCCTTGAAGTCAGTGATTGTGAATCACTTTCAACCTGTGAGTCCTGTCTTTTTGGTAAAATGACCAAGTCACCTTTTACTGAAACAGGTGAGAGAGCTACTGAGCTCTTGGGCCTAGTACATACTGATGTATGTGGGCCCATGAGCACAAGTGCTAGAGGTGGATATTTCTACTTCATCACTTTCACGGATGATCTATCCAAATATGGATATGTCTATCTGATGAAACATAAGTCGGATTCATTTGAAATGTTCAAATGATTTCGAAGTGAAGTAGAAAAATAAACTGGGAAGAGTATTAAAACTCTTCGATCTGATCAAGGAGGAGAATACCTTTCTGACGAGTTTCTCATATATCTGAGAGAATGGGATTCTCTCCCAATGGACTCCTCCAAGAATACCACAGCATAATGGTGTGTCTAAAAGAAGAAATCAGACTCTGTTAGATATAGTCCGATCCATGATGGATTTTGCCAGCTTACCGATATCCTTCTGGAGATATGCACTCGAATCGACCTGTTATCTGTTAAATAGGGTTTCAAGTAAGTCTGTAATTAAGAATCCAAAGAGATATGGACAGGATGTAAACCAGCACTTTCACACCTTAGGATCTGGGGGTGCCCGACCTATGTCAAATAATTAGTTACAGATAAATCTGGACATAGGTCTGACAAATGCACATTCATAGGGTACCCCAAAGAGACCAAAGGATATTTTTTCTACCATGCTGATAAATAAAAGGTGTTCGTCAGCCTTAAGACAATCTTTTTAGAAAAAGAGTTCTTTGGTGAAGGAACTGTTGCCTCTAAGATTGAACTTGATGAAGTTCAACAGATAGAAGGACCGACACCAATAGCTGAACCTGAGTCAAATTTGATTAGATCAAATCCAGAACCTAATGTACCTACATTATTAAGACGATCCGATAGAGTACCGCATCAATCAGACAGATACTATAATTTTTTTATCCGAGATGGTGATCTCATCGAACTCGATGAGAACGATGAGAATCCGATCACCTATATGGATGCAATGCAGAGACCTGATTTTGAGAAATGACTTGAAGTCATGAAATCTGAAATTGAGTCCATGAAGGACAACGATGTATGGACATTGGTTGACCCACCTGAATAGGTTAAACCCATTGGGTGTAAATGGATCTTTAAAAGGAAGAGGGGTGCAGATGAAAAGGTGGAGACCTATAAAGTTCATCTGGTTGTCAAAGGGTATCATCAATGTTATGGTATTGACTATGACGAGACGTTCTCCCCTGTGGCAATATTCAAATCCATTCGAATAATGCTTGCAATAGCTATCCATCTGGATTATGAGATCTGATAGATGGATGTAAAGACAGTTTTTCTGAATGGAGAGCTGACCGAAGAGGTGTATATAATACAACCTGAGAGGTTTACATCCACAGATGAGTCCAAGGTGTGCAAGCTTTAGAGATCCATTTATGAATTGAAGCAAGCTTCTCAGAGTTGGAACATGCATTTTGATAAGGTGATCAAAACATATGGCTTCGTTAAGAATGAAGAAGAGCCCTGCATCTATAAATGGAAAAATGGTCCAGTTGTGGTATTTCTTATCTTGTACATGGATGATATTCTCTTAATCGAGAATGACATCCCCGCACTACAGGGAATAAAAGTTTGGTTGTCATCGCAGTTCTCTATGAAGGACTTGGATGAAGCATCCTATATCCTAGGGATGAAGATCTATAGAGATATATCTAAAAGGATACTTAGATTATCCTAGTCCACATACATAGACACTGTGTTGAAGAGGTTCAGCATGAAGAATTTTAAGAAGGACTATCTACCAATAGGCCATAAAATTTTTCTCTCTAAGAAGGATTGTCCGACAACTCCTGAAGAGAGAGAGCGTATGAGTAGAGTCCCATATGCTTCAGTCGTGGGATCTATCATGTATGCCATGACATGTACAAGGCCAGATGTGGCATACTCACTAGGAGTAGTGAGTAGATACCAATCTAATCCTGGAGAAAATTACTGAAAAGTGGTTAAAGCCATCCTTGAGTATTTGAGAAATACTAAGGACCAATGGTTGGTTTATGATGAGTCAAATCTAAAACTTGTGGGGTTCACAGACTCCAGCTTCCAATCTGACCATGATGCTAGCAGAAGTGTGTCAAGTTATATCATTACTCTAAATGATGGAGCCATCTGCAGGAAGAGTTCCAAGCAGCATACTGTGACAGACTCTATTTATGAGGTGGAGTACATCACATCATCGGATACCGTGAAGGAAGCTGTGTGGCTGAGAAAATTTATCATTAAGCTCGGAGTAGCACCCTCCCTCAATGGTCCAGTCCTGCTTTACTACGACAGCACTGGTGCCATTGCTCAGACGAAGGAACCCAAAGCACACCAGTGGATGAAGCACATTTTGAGCTACTTCCACCTAATCCGAGAGATCATGGATCGAGGTGACGTCGACCTTCAGAAGACTGACAGAAAGGAGAACCTAGCTGACCCCTTCATTAAAGTCCTGGCAATAAAGAAGTTCGACAACCACAAGTCGAAGATGGGTATTAGATACTGTGCCGAGTGGCTTTAGGATAAGTGAGAGTTGTTGAGAAATATGTCCCAAAAGCCAATCGTCAAGCTGTTGATGGTTGAGCAACCTTGTATTGTAATTGATTTGTTAATAAATAAAATATATTTTTGATATTTTCATCATAAATTTTTATCTTCTAATGAACTCCATTGCTGTGATGAAGTTTTTAGGACTATTTAGGTTCGATAAAGAGAAGATTTATCGATTAGTCCATAAAACTGTTCACGATTAAAAGATAGGCTGTTAATAAGGACGACAGCTTCTATCGAGCATAGATCGCTGTAGGCCATATGGATTGGTTGTCCTCTTAATCAAAGAGTGTGGAGACACTGATATGGCATACAGATGAGATATAAGAGTATATTATCATTGAACATGACCAACTCTAGAGTATTCTACTGTCGAGAATGTCTCTGATGGGATATAGATATAAGTGTCCTTTAGACCTGAGATCGCCTTAGTGACTTACAAGCAACTCACTGTGCTTTGGTATGGGACTAACTAAATTTTTAATTCTGTGACGGAAGGCTTCTGGACACAGTCAAGTACTTATAAAGTTAGAGTGTGATCGAGATGGGATTGACCACTCCAAGAGTTGGAGAAGAATGAGTCGCTGTATTTCAATTTAGCAAAACTTTGGCCAGGATAATTCATCAGATGAATTTGATATTTTGAAATAAAATGTGGACAATCTGATCAGAGTTGACAGTTGAACTCTGAGGTGTCTTATGAGCATTTTGGTTAAGGAGATGAATTATATGGAAACTATATCCGCATGGGTTCTAAGAATGTTGTTCTACACATTCGACCTATCCAGCAGTCGGGTATCCTTACTAGATGGTCACTTCGATTGGTATAAAAACTTATTCTTATACTACCGACTTAGGTTTGGACCTATGAGGTCACATATATTATAGTTCACAATCCGATCGGATGGTTGATCAACGATTTAGAATCGTTCTAGAATTAAACGATCAATACGATTGATATTTAACCTAGTACAAATGTTGCAGGAGGATCGATTAGCAATTCTATTGCTAATTGACTTAATTTGATTAAGTCAATAGATTGAGATTAAGTCTAATTGAATATGATTTAATTAGATTTAGTTGGGCTTGATTGGATCAAGTCCAATTGATTTATTGGATAAGCCAAGTACAAGAAAAGACTAGTCCTAGTTCAATTAGGACTTGAGTCAACCTAATTTTTAATTTGATTAAAAAATTAAATCTAATTTAAATCTAATTTAATCTGATTAGATTATATTTTTAATTAGGTTAAGATCTATTTTAATTGGGTTGATTTGGTTTTGATTTGATTTGGTTTGAGAAACCAGATTGGAACAAGACATAGAATGAATCCTAGTAAGACTATGATTCCACCTTGCGCCACCTTAGCCCCCACGTCCACTCTCTCTTATCCCACGCCCACTCTCTCTTATTTTGTGCGATAAAACTTCTCTCCCAGATCTTTACACATGCCCAAAACTTTCCTCTCTTTCTCTCTTACATGAAAAGTGGTTGTAGATCAAGTCAGAGTAGAAATTAGTTTGGATTTCAAATTCTATGAGATAGAGTTTTAGAAAACCAAAACTCTTTCCTTATGGTACTGATTTTATCCAAATTTTTTTTGAGATTTTCATGACTTTTATGGCACATAATATGCACCCTTTGCTGGTGGTCCACGCATAAAAAGAAAAAGGGGGCACCCAAGAGTTGGGCGCCCCTTGTCTTGCTATGTTTGGATAATCCTTGACTAAGTATTTGACTTAGACAAGGACTCTATCATATCTCTCTATTTAAAATAAATTTTTTCATGAAAGTTTCATGGAAAACAAAGAAAAGAGAGACCTTTGGGCATGCAAAAATCAGAGAGAAAGAAGGTTGGGGCGTGGAGATACAATAGACACAAGACTAGGTGTCTAGGTGAGAGCAAAGAGAAGAAGAAGAGAGTCTTCTTCTAAGGTTGCTGAGTTCATCTCTCTCCTTCCTCCATCTGTGAGTTTTCTGAGAGTGTCTTATATCTAAAACTCATTCTCCTACTTCTCATCTTTGGAAGAGTCCAAATCAAGAAGAAGGAGGCATCTGATCGACCATCGAAGAAGGATCAGCACAGTACTAGCATATGGTGCTGATTTTTTAGACCAGAACTTTTGATCATGATTCATGGGCTCATGTGGATGACTCCTAGAGGTCGAACGTATGTGCGGCTCACAATATCATCATCAAGCCTGGATCAAAAAAGTTAGAACGTCTAACTTGCAAGGTAATAGATCTGATCTATTATATTTTACATACATTAGATGTAGTATAGAAACATGTTGATATGATCAACATATAGTTCTTGCTCTTTATATTTTAATTTTTGATTTAATGCCATGTAATAATCATGTAATAAGATTTTAGATCTAGGGATTCTCTGATTTTATAAGATAAATTTTGATTTATTTTAGTCTTCCGCTGCTTGATCTTGAAAAAATTTTAAGATCTAACTCTGAAATCTTAGATCTGGTTCCTTCAGGTTCTAGGTATCTGTATAGGCACACAATCTCCTTAAAGAATGGCTGGGCAATATTAGAAGCATCCAATATTTTACAACAGGCTATGAAGTGCGTCATCTTTGAAAATCAATCCACCATCATGAGCACAAAGTCACATCGTCTTTGCATCACTGGAAGCCCCAATACAAAGTCCATACTGACCTCCTCCCAAGGATGATTAGAATCAAGCAAAAGAGTATATAATCCAATATTTGTCACCATACCTTTTGACACCTGGCACATCCGACATCGCTGCACATGTCGGAACACGTTACACTTCATTTTTGGTTAGTAGTATTTGCTGTGGATCAGTGTGAGGGTTTTATCTCTATCGAAGTGGCCTTCTGCATGGAACTCCTGTACAATCTTCTCCCGCAAGAAACAATCAGATATACAAAACTACACACTATGTAATAGAAAACCATCTTGCACCTGATAATCAGCTCGGTTATTAGCCTAGACCTCCTGAAAAATATCAGCAAAATTTGGGTCATTGACATAAAGATCCTTCAATGCATCAAAATTGACTATCTCCATCCAAAAAATACTCAAAAGCTTGGTTGTTCTGGTCAGTGCGTCCACCACTCGATTCTGAGCATCAGACTTGTGTTTTAGAACAAAGTAAAATTCTTACAAATAATTCACCCACTTGACGTGCCTGCGACTTAGTTTTTTTTGACCATTGATATACTTCAGGGCCTCATGGTCAGTGTAAAGGATGAACTCCTTCTAGATCAGATAGTACCATCATTGCTGAAGCACGTTAACCACAGCATAAAATTCAACATCATATGTGGAGTAATTTAATTTTGGACCTAATAACTTCTTGCTGTGGAAGCAAACGGGTTGCCCTTTTTGATTGAGAACTCCACCAACGCCCATAGAAGATGCATCACACCACCTCGAAGACTTTGAAAAAATCTGGTAAAGCAAGAACATCAGTAGAAGTAATTTTTTCTTTGATTGCTTTGAAGGCAGTCTATGCTTCAGGGATCCACTGGAAATGCCTCCCTTTCATGGAGTCTATCATGGAAGACATGATGGAGCTAAATCCTTGAATGAATTAGCAATAGAAGGATGCCAAGCCATGAAAACTCCAAACTTCGATGATATTACATGGAACAAGCCAATCCTAGGTGGCTTGCATCTTGGATGGATCTACTCGTAGCCCCACAAAAGAGATGATATAGCCTAAGAAGGTTAGACTATTTGTCATGAAGCTGCACTTCTTGGTGTTAGCAAATAATTTCTCTTTGTAAAGTACCAAAAATTTTCTTAAGGTCCTATAGGTGAGCTTCCAAAGTATGACTGTAGATAAGAATATCATCAAAATAATGAAGCGAAAATTTAGTGCAGGGGCAAAATGGTAATTTTAAAACTTTTTCAAAATTACTATTTTACAGTAAAATTATTAATTAATTTCATTAATTAATACTAATTAACCCTACACTAGGATCTAAATATGATACAACAGCATGCATTTAAATTTGAAATCCAAATTTGAATCAGTAAACGTTTTACAGTACTGTGTTCAGAACACATCACCTTTTGCGGGTAGTCGATCACCGCAATCTGATCACCGTCGGAGGGTTCTGATCGTCATGTCACAGCCACCCAACTGTCTGGCCTCTGCAGATCGTCCACACGAAGCTCCCGTCTGATCAGCTCCTCACGAATGCTAGTTCGTGATTTCTCCCTTTTGATGGCAGATGTTGATCGAACTCCTTCAATCGATGTGTGCCGACTTCTCAGATGCTCCGGATCATCTACATAGTTACTTGAGAGGCTGATGGATCTCTCTCTGAAATTTGGTGGACTCACGATACTCGTGGCACACCAATCTCACTTCCCGAACCCTAGGTAGAAACCCTAGGGTACACACCAAAAACCCTGCGCCCAATTTTCTCTCTTTTCTTTCTTTTTCTCTCGAAAGGTTTTGGACCTTCACCTTGCGCAGAAGCCTTCCTCACACCCCAAAGTTTCTCTCCTAATTTTTCTACGCACGTCCCACCTTTCTCCTCTTTTTAAAACAACATCGAACGTGTCTTATCCGCGTGAGAGGATAAAGACAAGAGGTTACACATTTGAATTCAAATCAAATTTGAATTCAAACGAAAACCAACTTATCCCTATCCTTTTGGGCGTGAGAAGAGAAGGGGCGTGGCTCTTTGTGCATGGAAAAGTTTCATGAGAAACCATTTCTCGTGTAAGTAATGTGGCGCACAAAATGAATAAGGATGAAAGGGCAAGTGATAAGTTATCCATTCAAATTCAAACATGCTTTGAATTTGAATGGTTAACTAATTAATTTATCCATCCATATGGTGCACAAATGAGAACGTGGGGAAGGGTTTTACGTGAGAAAAATTTCACGAGAAGTTTCTTCTCATGAATTCAAATGGGTGCAAGGAAGTTGGGTGACGCAGGAAATTTAAAACAAGGTGGTTTGATTCAAATTGAGCCAACCTAGTTTAAAATAGGTTGAGCACAATTAGACCAAATTAAACCCAACATAATTAAGCTTAATTAGGCTTAATAAAATCTTAATCAAATCAGAAATTAACTAAACCTAACCCCTGATCAAATCAGGGACTAAACCACCTTAGCGATTAGGTCAACATTTAACCTAATCGGGTCAATCCAAACTGAATCCAATTCAATTGGACTTGATCCAAAAATAATTACTCAATCAAATTGAGTTAATTAGTGATTAAATCACTAATTAAACCTCTCATAAATGTTGAGTCCAAATCTGATGGGCAATCAGGCATCAGAGACCATCGATATGAAACCCTGATCAAAGAGTTCAAATTTCAAATTCAAAATTCGAAATTCAAAATTTTGACCCCGGTACCCAAAATGTGTGGAACTCATGATTAGAGAATCCTAATTCTCAATCATAGAGTTTCAGATAGATAAGACTCATAATCAGCCATCAGATCAGAAAGGAACCTCTAATGTGTGTGACCCTGCAGGTTCGAACCTAAGCCGGTAGCACAGGAACCAATTTCTGTACTAATCGAAGTGACCATCTAGCAATGGTACCCGACGACCGGATAGGTCAAATAATCGCAATCGTAATATTCAGAACCTACGTGAATATGGTTACCGTATAATTCATCCCTTTTGACCCCTGTGTTTAGGATGACTCAGAGTTAAACTATCAACCCTGATGATATCATCCGAATCGTGCTCAACTCAATTAGTCCTGTGACTCCTCACTAGGACTACCCTGGCCAAGGTTTTGCTAAATTGAAACACGACTGTACACAGCTCCTAAACTGGAGTGGTCAATCCCATCTTGACACACGCACCGACAAGTCAAGTACTTGACTACACCCAGCAACCTTCCATCACTGAATTAGAAATTCAGGTAGTCCAGTGCCTAAGTGCAGTGAGTTGCTTGCAAGTCACCGTGGCGGTCTCAGGTCGGAGGGACATTTATACCCATATCCCATCGGAGCAAATCTTGACAGCAGAAATAGCTCCGGAGTTGGTCACGTTCAGTGCAGATGTACCATTACATCTCACCTGTATGCCATACCAGTGTCTCCACACTCTTTGGTTATGAGGACAACCAACCCATATGGCACACAACGACCTATGCTCGATAAATATTGTCGTCCTTGGTAACAACATATCATTTGGTCGCGAACATGTTTAAGGACTAAACGACAAATCCTCCTTTGTCGAGTCTAAATAGTCCTAAGGACTTCACCACAACACAGGAGTTCATTAGAAGATGAAACATTTGTGATGAAAAAATACCAAAATAACTTTTATTTATTTATAATTCATGTACTAATACAAAAGGAGCACAACCGTCAACAGGCTGACGATTGGCTTTGGGACACTATTCCCACTATTCCCAATAATCTCCCACTTGGCCTAAAGCCTATCAGTGCAGTATCTAATACCCATCTTTGACTTGTAGTCGTTGAACTCCTTCACCGCAATGGCTTTAGTGAATGGGTCGGCCAGGTTCTCCTTCCCGTCGATCTTCTGAAGGTCGACGTCACCTCGATCCACGATCTCCCGGATGAGATGGTAGCGGCACAGAATATGCTTCGTCCGCTGGTGTGCCTTTGGTTTCTTCGCCTGAGCAATGGCTCCAGAGCTGTCACAGTAGAGCAGAACTGGACCAACAAGGGAGGGTGCTACTCCGAGCTCGGTGATGAATTTCCTCAGCCACACCGCTACTTTGGCAGCATCTGATGCAGCAATATACTCCGCCTCGCATACTGAATCAGCCACAGTGTGCTGCTTGGAACTCTTCCAGCAGACAGCCCCACCATTAAGGGTAAAAATAAATCCTGACACACTCTTGCTATCATCTCGATCAGACTGGAAACTAGAGTCTGTAAACCCTATAAGTCTCAAGTCCGATTCACCATATATAAGCCACTGGTCCTTAGTATTTCTCAAATACTTCAGGATGGTTTTAACAACCTTCCAGTGATTCTCTCCTGGATCAGATTGGTATCTACTCACTACCCCTAGTGAGTATGCCACATCTGATCGTGTACATGTCATGGCGTACATGATAGATCCCACTGCCGAAGCATATGGAATCCTACCCATACGCTCTCTCTCTTGAGGTGTTGTCGGACAATCCCTCTTCGAGAGAGAAATTCCATGGCCTATCGGTAGATAACCTTTCTTGGAATTTTTCATGCTGAACCTTTTCAGCATAGTATCAATGTACGTGGACTGGGATAAGCCAAGCAACTTTTTGGATCTATCCCTATAGATCCTCATCCCTAGGATGTAGGAAGCTTCTCCCAGATCCTTCATGGAGAATTATGACGATAGCCAAATCTTTATTCCCTGTAATGCAGGGACATCATTCCCGATTAAGAGAATGTCATCCACATACAATACAAGAAATACTACTGCTGGACCATTAGCCCACTTATAAATGCAGGGTTCTTCTCCGTTCTTAACGAAGCCATACGTTTTGATCGTCCTATCAAAACGTATGTTCCAACTCCGAAATGCCTGCTTAAGTCCATAAATGGACCTTTGTAGCTTGCACACCTTAGACTCATCTGTGGATGTGAACCCTTCAGGTTGTATCATATATACCTCTTCGTCCAGCTCTCCATTTAGGAAAGCTGTCTTCACATCCATCTGCCAGATTTCATAGTCCAGATGGGCAGCTATCGCAAGCATAATCCGAATGGATTTGAGCATTGCCACAGGAGAAAATGTCTCGTCATAGTCTATACCATAACGTTGACGATATCCCTTGGCAACCAGACGAGCTTTATAGGTCTCCACCTTTTCGTCTGCGCCCCTCTTCCTTTTGAAGACCCACTTACACCCTATGGGTTTTACTCCTTCGGATGGGTCAACCAATGTCCACACATCGTTGACCTTCATGGACTCCATTTCGGATTTCATGGCCTCTAGCCATTTCTCAGAGTCAGGTCTCTGCATTGCATCCATGTAGGTGATCGGATCCTCATCATTTTCATCAAGTTCGATAGGATCACCATCCCGGACCAAGAAACCATAATATCTATCCGGTTGATGTGGTACTCTACCAGACTGCCTTAAGGGTGCATAATCAATGGGCTCCGGATCTGATCTAATCAAATCCGGTTCAGGTTCAGTAACATGTGTCAGTTTTTCCACCTGTCGAACTTCGTCAAGTTCGACTTTAGAGGCAACAGTTCCTTCACTAAGGAACTCCTTTTCTAAAAAGATTGCCTTAAGGCTGACAAACACCTTTTGCTCATCAGCAAGGTAGAAATAATACCCTTTGGTCTCTTTTGGGTACCCTATAAAATTACACTTGTCAGACCTAGGTCCAAGCTTGTCTGTAATTAAACGTTTAACATAAGCTGGATACCCCCAAACCCTAAGGTGCGAGAGTACTGGCTTACGTTCTATCCATATCTCATATGGCGTTTTGGCTACAGACTTACTCGGAACTCTATTTAGAAGGTAACAAGCTGATTCGAGCGCATATCCCCAGAGGAAGATCGACAGACCAGCAAACCCCATCATGGATCGAACCATGTCTAACAGGGTCCGATTCCTCCTTTCAGACACACCATTATGCTGTGGTGTTCCAGGAGGAGTCCACTGAGAGAGAATCCCATTCTCCCCTAGATACGTCAGAAACTCATTGGAAAGGTATTCACCTCCTCGATCAGATCGAAGAGTTTTAATACACTTCCCAGTTTGTTTTTCTACCTCATTTCGGAATAGTTTGAACATTTCAAATGATTCCGACTTATGCTTTATTAAATAGACATACCCATACCTAGATAGGTCGTCTGTGAAGGTTATGAAGTAGAAAAATCCACCTCTTGCACTTGAGCTCATGGGTCCACATACATCAGAATGTACCAGATCTAAGAGTTCACTGGCTCGCTCACCTTTTCCAATAAAATGTGACTTGGTCATCTTTCCAAGAAGACAGGACTCACAGGTTGGAAGTGATTCACAATCACTAACTTCAAGAATTCCTTCTTGAGCCAACCTGTTTATCCTGTTCTTATTGATATGACCTAGCCTACAGTGCCAAAGGTAGACTTCTGACACATTATCTATTCTAGAGCGTTTACCGAATTTTTGAACCACATTAACAGGCTGTGATAGTAAGTAAATTTTATTATTTAATTGTCCAACAAATATTGTAACACCATTCAAAATGATATTGCAAATATTTCCTTTTATTAAAAAATCATAACCGTACATGGCCAAAAGGCCTACAGAAATAATATTTAATAAAAAACTTGGACAATAGTGACATTCACTCATAATTACATTACGAGAATTGATTACAAGACTCATGATTTCTAAAGCTAGAACTGGAACTTTGCTTCCATCTCCAATATTCAGGAACCTCTCGCCTTCATCAAATCTTCTACTGACCTGCAGACCCTGCATCGAATTACAAATATGATAAGGGCTTCCGGTATCCAATACCCAGGCAGTAGTATCATAAATCGAAAAGTTGCAAAGAGTTATCATATAATTACCTTGCTTCTTCTTTGGCCTGTTCGGGTCCAGAGAGGCAATGTATTGAGGACAGTTCCTCTTCCAATGCCCGTGCTTCTTGCAAAAGAAGCACTCCGCCTGGCTCTGGTCATGCTTGCGCTTCTTGGTCTGACCCCGTGCTACTGTCCCAGTATGAGATTGCACCTTCTTATTTTTCTTCTTCTTGTTCTTCTTCTCCTTCCCAAAGGGTTGACGACGAGAAGAAGACCCTCCCACTACATTCACCGACTCCTTATGGAGTTGGTGATCCTTCTCAAAGTTCTGCAACAACCCCAACAATCCGTGGTAGTTTACTGCAGGCTTTGTCATTCGAAAATGAGTAAGGAATGGGAGGAAGGACTTGGACAAGGAATTAAGGATCGCATCCTTACCGAGCTGCTCATGCAGAGGAAAGCCCAATTTGCTTAGGCGCTCAATCATCTCGATCATATACAGTACATGATCAGTGACTGAGGCTCCTTCCTTCATCCGAGCATTGAAAATAGCACAACTAGTTTTGTGCCTTTCAACGTCGTCAGGCGTGCCAAAGGAGTCGTTCAACATTTGAAGCATCTCCTGTGGCTGGGCGTTCTCAAACCTTCGACTGAACTCGTCATTCATTGCTGCCAGCATAATACATTGAATGGTGGTGCGGTCATTGAGCCACTTCAAGTAAGTGTCTCGGATCGCTTTACTAGCGTTCGGAGCTGGCTCCTCAGGTGCAGGATCCGTTACTACATAAAGGATCCGTTCATGCTCAAGGACGATTTTCAATTTTCGATACCAGCTATCGAAATTGGGTCCCATGAGCTTGTCATTATCTAATAATGACCGGAGCGACAGGGTAGTGGCCATAGCTGCTTAAAGAAAAACGAGACCTCTATTAGTACATAAATTAATACTAAAGACTTGGACTTTAGTCTAAAGTTTTTCCCAATATTTTTACGAACTGGTAGCCTCATCCTCCAATTCGAGGAATTACTTTAATTCCTTAATGGGTACTAGAATCCACACAGACTACACACGAGCCCAACTTTGGTTGGTCAACCCATGTGCATCTATGGGTAGGTTCTTAACCAGTTGTTTCTCTAAACAACTTCTAGTAATTTATTTTGCCCCAGAACCTAATTAGTAGGCTTTGGCCTCCACTGAAAAGATCTGGTTAGGTCCAACCATTAACATGACTTAATTTAGTGAATCGGACCAATAAATGATCAGGCCCGACTTTGGCCGGCCAACCTAACCACCATCAGAAAGACTCAATCAAATTATCATATTATGAATAATAATTCCATTAGCCAATGAGCACCAGGCCTTTGGGCCTCCAATGATCATTGAACTAATGGACTCATTATCATTCACTTAATGGGAGGCTATGACTTAGTTATCATTATAACTTAATCATTTTAGGGACCTAATAATTTTGAAGATTTTATTAAAGAATAGTAGAGAAGAAATCATCCAGCCAATTTCAATCCTCCCACTGACTTCACCAAGTCAGATTAAAAAGGATTTAATTAAAGCTGGCATTAGGAGCACCTAAATCAGTCATACTGATTTACCTAATGACATGGGTGAGCTCTAATCACCAAGTGATCTAATCAAAATCTAACTTACCAGATTGGCCAGGTAAGTGAGATCAGTGGTGGGGATTTGCCATTAACTCGTCAATGATCGAATCAATGCGAGTAGCTCCCGCTTAAGAACCACTGGTCAAAACTGCCGAACTTACCTTAGACACCAACCGGTTCATTAGTTTTAATTTTGATCAACTTAGTAAATAGAGCTCCACCGCGTAGCCATGAATTAAGTCCATCTTGGTCTAGTTAAAGACATGGACCCATTCAACTACAACTATTGAAGTTGAGTCTAGAGTATCCTTGACCTAATCTAATTCAACTTTTGATTAGATTTGACCAATTACTCCAATTCGTCCATTTTTTAAACTAACCTTAGGTCTAACCCAATTATGGACCTAATTCATCTAACCCATTGACCCAAAAGTTTATGCAATTGTCTTAGGTCTTAATTCACAATTCTAGACCTACTAGACAACACTTAATTCTTTTAATTAAGTACTTGGGCTGATGGGTCAGGGTTTGGCATTTCGAAAATAATTTTCAAATTTGAAAGATTTTATTTTCTGTTCACCAAATGTGTTAACTCATTTCACAAACGGGTCAGCACATTTCATAAACAGCAATTCTATTGCTCATTTCATAACAGAAAATAACTCAAAATAAATCATAAATTTTCTTTTAGATCTAATCTAACACATTCATGATAAATTTCTTAATTAAGTCCTTTCGCTGCTTCATCGACATGGGATATAATTGCATCGGCACCCCTACCGCCATAGGAGACCCCATCGAATGGGAAGAGAGGGTCTTTAAACCCTACTTTTCTCCTATGACCGGACGGCCATGGCAACCAACCCAATTAGATTACTTGCTACTTGGATCATGTATATCTAAATATACAAATTTCAAAATTTAAATTTTGAATTTCAAATTTTAAATTTCAAATTTCAAATTTTAAATTTCAAATTTGAGATTTCAACCAAATTTCAAATTTCGAATTTTCAATCTTTGAATTTTAAATTTTGAATTTTGAATTTCAAATTTCAAATTTCGAATTTCAAATTTCAAATTTCAAATTTGAGATTTCAACCAAATTTCAAATTTCAAATTTTGAATTTTGAATTTCAAATTTTGAATTTTGAATTTCAAATTTCAAATTTCAAATTTGAGATTTCAACCAAATTTCAAATTTCAAATTTTGAATTTCAAATTTGAAACTTTTAACAAATTTCAAATTTCAAATTTTAAATCTTTTTGAATTTTGAATTTTGAATTTTGAATTTTAAATTTAAACTTATAGATTACACCTTAATCTATGCATGCATATGTATATCATATTCTAGAACCTGCTCTGATACCAATTGAAGCAAAAATTTAGTGCAGGGGCAAAATGGTAATTTTAAAACTTTTTCAAAATTACTATTTTACAGCGGAATTACTAATTAATCTCATTAATTAATACTAATTAATCCTACACTAGGATCTAAATATGATACAACAGCATGCATTTAAATTTGAAATCCAAATTTGAATCAGTAAACGTTTTACAGTACTGTGTTCAGAACACATCACCTTTTGCGAGTAGTCGATCACCGCAATCTGATCACCGTCGGAGGGTTTTGATCATCACGTCACAGCCACCCAACTGTCTGGCCTCTGTGGATCGTCCACACGAAGCTCTCGTCTGATCAGCTCCTCACGAATGCTAGTTCGTGATTTCACCCTTTTGATGGCAGATGTTGATCGAACTCCTTCGATCGATGTGTGTCGACTTCTTGGATGCTTTGGATCATCTGCACAGTTACTTGAGAGGCTGATGGATCTCTCTCTGAAATTTGGTGGACTCACGACACTCGTGGCACACCAATCTCACTTCCCGAACCCTAGGTAGAAACCCTAGGGTACACACCAAAAACCCTGCACCCAATTTTCTCTCTTTTCTTTCTTTTTCTCTCGGAAGGTTTTGGACCTTCACCTTACGCAGAAGCCTTCCTCACGCCCCAAAGTTTCTCTCCTAATTTTTCTACGCACGTCCCACCTTTCTCCTCTTTCTAAAACAATGTCGAACGTGTCTTATCCGCGTGAGAGGATAAAGACAAGAGGTTACACATTTGAATTCAAATCAAATTTGAATTCAAACGAAAACTAACTTATCCCTATCCTTTTGGGTGTGAGAAGAGAAGGGGTGTGGCTCTTTGTGCGTGGAAAAGTTTCATGAGAAACCTTTTCTCGTGTAAGTAATGTGGCACACAAAATGGATAAGGATGAAAGGGCAAGTGATAAGTTATCCATTCAAATTCAAACATGCTTTGAATTTGAATGGCTAACTAATTAATTTATCCATCCATATGGCGCACAAATGAGGACGTGGGGAAGGGTTTTACATGAGAAAAATTTTACGAGAAGTTTCTTCTCGTGAATTCAAATGGGTGCAAGGAAGTTGGGTGACGCAGGGAATTTAAAACAAGGTGGTTTGATTCAAATTGAGCCAACCTAGTTTAAAATAGATTGAGCACAATTAGACCAAATTAAACCCAACATAATTAGACTTAATTAGGCTTAATAAAATCCTAATCAAATCAGGAATTAACTAAACCTAACCCCTGATCAAATCAGGGACTAAACCACCTTAGCGATTAGGTCAACATTTAACCTAATCGGGTCAATCCAAACTGAATCCAATTCAATTGGACTTGATCCAAAAATAATTACTCAATCAAATTGAGTTAATTAGTGATTAAATCACTAATTAAATCTCTCATAAATATTGAGTCCAAATCCGATGGGCAATCAGGCATCAGAGACCATCGATATGAAACCCTGATCAAAGAGTTCAAATTTCAAATTCAAAATTCGAAATTCAAAATTTTGACCCCGGTACCCAAAATGTGTAGAACTCATGATTAGAGAATCTTAATTCTCAATCATAGAGTTTCAGATAGATAAGACTCATAATCAGCCATCAGATCAGAAAGGAACCTCTAATGTGTGTGACCCCGCAGGTTCGAACCTAAGCCGGTAGCACAGGAACCAATTTCTGTACTAATCGAAGTGACCATCTAGCAATGGTACCCGACGACCGGATAGGTCGAATAATCGCAATCGCAACATTCAGAATCTACGTGAATATGGTTACCGTATAATTCATCCCTTTTGACCCCTATGTTTAGGATGACTCAGAGTTAAACTGTCAACCCTGATGATATCATCTGAATCGTGCTCAACTCAATTAGTCCTGTGACTCCTCACTAGGACTACCCTGGCCAAGGTTTTGCTAAATTGAAACACGACTGTACACAACTCCTAAACTGGAGTGGTCAATCCCATCTTGACACACGCACCGACAAGTCAAGTACTTGACTACACCCAGCAACCTTCCGTCACTGAATTAAAAATTCAGGTAGTTCAGTGCCTAAGTGCAGTGAGTTGCTTGCAAGTCACCGTGGCGGTCTCAGGTCGGAGGGACATTTATACCCATATCCCATCAGAGCAAATCTTGACAGCAGAAATAGCTCCGGAGTTGGTCACGTTCAGTGCAGATGACCATTACATCTCACCTGTATGCCATACCAGTGTCTCCACACTCTTTGGTTATGAGGACAACCAACCCATATGGCACACAACGACCTATGCTCGATAAATATTATCGTCCTTGGTAACAACGTATCATTTGGTCGCGAACATGTTTAAGGACTAAACGACAAATCCTCCTTTATCGAGTCTAAATAGTCCTAAGGACTTCACCACAACACAGGAGTTCATTAGAAGATGAAACATTTGTGATGAAAAAATACCAAAATAACTTTTATTTATTTATAATTCATGTACTAATACAAAAGGAGCACAACCGTCAACAGGCTGACGATTGGCTTTGGGACACTATTCCCAACAAATAAATCATGACAAATTTATCAATCTATGACTGCAGCACGTGATTCATCAGCCTCATAAAGGTGCTCGATCCGTTGGAAATCTCGAACGGCATCACCAACCATTCATACAGGCCCTCCCTCATTTTGAAGGTTGTTTTCCACTCATCTCTAGGTCGAATCTGCAACTGATGGTAGCCATTTTTTAGATCAATCTTCGAAAGGATGTTGGCTCCAGCTAGTTGATCAAGCATATCATCCAATCTTGGGATCGAAAATCGATACTTGATGGTGATCCGATTGATGGCTCTACTATCTATACACATGCACTATAAACCATCCTTCTTTGGTACCAGTAAAGCAGGCACCATGCACGGACTGATGCTCAGTCTGATGTAGCCTTTGTCCAGCAACTCTTGGATCTGCCACTGCAACTCTTGGTATTCAACAGGGCTCATGCGATAAGCTGATTTGTTCGATAGACTCGAACCTGGAATAAGATCAATGTGATGCTGAATATCTCATTTAGGAGGTAGTCCTATGGGCAATTCTTCAAGAAAAACATCAAAAAACTCTTGAAGGATAGGACGTACCAAAGATGGAATTTTTTTTAGCTAGCTCGCCCTTTTCCACTACCACCAAGATGTAGCCGATCTCCACTGCTTCCTTCAGATAGAAGTGCTTTGTCAAAAGATTGATGTCGCTATCTGGCTTTGATTTAGGAAGATCTTACTCTTTCATCGAGGTTAGGATGATCTTCTAATTGTCCTTCTAAAATGTGTAGGTATTTCGACATCCATCATATATAGCACTACGGTCATATTGCCACGGCCTCTCTAAAAGCAGATGACAGGCATCCATGGCAACGACGTCACACCAAACTTTGTTATAGTACTTCTGTTCAATTGAAAATGATACCAAGCAGTGACTATCGACAACCACCTTGCTTCCCTTGTGGAACCAGGATAGCTTGTACGAATGAGGATGCTTCCTGATGGTCAGGTTCAACTTTGTGATTTCCTCCAAGGAGATGACGTTCTTGCAGCTCCATCAATAATAATTTTGCAAACTTTCTTCTCGATTGTACAGCACGTATAAAAGATGTTGGTCCACCACCAATCTTCTTCCTTCTTTGGAGCAAGCAAGCTCTTTCGAACTACTAGAGCCTCACCTCTATCTCCAAATTGTATGGAATTATCCTCCTCCTCACCTCCATCATAGATAAATTCTTGGTCCTCTTCAGATGGTTCTTCTTCTTCAATCTGCAGCTACTTCCTGGGTCGTCCAACAAACTTTTTATAGTTGTTCTGCATATGCGTAATCTCACTGCAATCATAACACCGTAAATTTGATGATCCAATCGGGGTTGGATTTGAGGATCTTATATCTGCAACATGAATAGAAGAGTTAGTAGTATTGCACGTCCCCCTGATTTCCCATCACTTGATTGCTACATGCGAGAGGTTTAGATCTGGATACAGGTCTTCGTAGCAGCTGCTTCTCAGTAACTACAGTTTGGTGGTATGCTTCTTTGATGATCCATAAGGTGTAGAGCCTTCAAGCATCCTGGATCTACTGCTGTAGTCCTCCAAGATGTCTCGCAACCATGTGTTCTTCATTCTTTGCCAGATCGTTCCATGCAATCAATTGATAAAATTCTTTTGTATAATCATCCACAAATCGAGGCCCTTGACGAAGGTTCTGCAAGCACTTGTACAAGGACTGCATGTAATTGAAGGATAAAAATTGCTCCTTCAACATCTTCTTCATCTTCTTTTAGTCCTGTATTTTCGATTTGCCTCTGCGCTCCCTAATTTTTTTCAATTGTTGCCACCAAGCAAAAGTCAGACCAGTTAATTTTAAGGCAATGAGTTTTATCATTTTCTTGTCAAGTATCTTCTTATACTTGAAGATGTACTCAATCTGATCTAGCCAATCGAGAAACACCTCCATTTGTAGACCATCTGAATATTTGG
This sequence comes from Elaeis guineensis, assembly GCF_000442705.2. NCBI lineage: Eukaryota > Viridiplantae > Streptophyta > Magnoliopsida > Arecales > Arecaceae > Elaeis > Elaeis guineensis. Next base: position 81,940,720 of record NC_026002.2, on the reverse strand, counting down.
ATAGATCTACTCTTATGAAATCAAACAAATGGATTGATCGTTCGAATGAATCACCACGACCTTCTCACCGGCATGTGGGAACAACCCTATAGAAGGGGTTATCGAAATCTTAAAAACTCCTGTTAGATCGTGGATCTTGTGGTTCTACTTTAGATCTCATATCCTGATTTTCTAACTATATAAGATGCGCAGTCAGATCCACCACCTATCTTCTCAAATCTTCGATCTCTATTATTAGGTTCCATTCTCACTACGTGATTTCATCATGGACTGCTGTCTGATTCGTAAGTTAGTTCTTCTTGCGACCACCACCCACCATCTAAACTACAGGAAAGAATCACCGCTCAAAGAATCACTAGATTCTGATACCAACTAACATAGTTTAGGCCACATTTGATAGAAAGAGATGAAGAAGACGTATGAAATAAAGAAAAAACAACAAAAGAAAGAAAAAACTCTCTTTTCTGAAATTATATTTCAATAACTCGAATAAACTGATTACAACATTGGCCAGAGGACCTTATTTGTAGATTAAAAGTCTTGATTCAACTATAAGAAAGAATTTAAAATAAAATAAAATAAAAAATAAATCAAAACTAGACTCCATGCCGACTAGGACTCTTGCATGCTGCCATTTACCTGTCAAATGATTGAACTAGATTTCAAAATTCACAATGGCAGTGAAGTGGCCAGCCTCATAGAGCTTGAAAAAAACTTTAGCCTCATAAAGCTTGAAAAAAACTTTTCAAAATGAGGTCATAATAGTAATTCTGACATCGGATGAGAAAATTATAGCTATTCTAGCTCGGCAGTGTCAAATCAATAAGATCTAGTGCAGTCAACTAGATTTTCGACCCTTTCAGATCATGTCCCTCACAACTAGGTACCAATCAGTTAAGACATCTACATCACAGGGTCACCTAATTGATGGCAGTTCGGATCTTGACCTTGACTGAGGTGCTTGGGCTCGTAGTCGGTTACAGCCATGGTACTATGAGGTTAGCTGAAGCCAACCTCAAGAAGATGCATAAAAGGCAACTACCCTTGTATAGAAAATCCATCATCTTCATGACTCTGGATGGTCCAGATAAGGTAGGAGACTACTAGAATTGAATCACACCCTAAATAAAAATCAGTAGCTGGTTCTACGTCGCAAATGTAGAAACAATCACCACCATCTTGATCCACACGCAATAATCGAAAATTGGTTAGTCCCTTGGGCAAGCAGGACTCCAATTCCTCCTTTATAAATAGAGGGGCACAGGGACCTCCAAGGTAGGCTCTTGACATAACGTTCTCTCCTTCTTCTTATTCTCCATCTCTTAACTTGAGCATCGGAGGATCCTTGCCAAAAAAATACTCTAGTCAGGACCTTTTGCAGATCTTAGGTTGGCTCTCAAAGATTGCCATCTCAGTACAACTTTATCACCTTGACCGATGAGATCACTTTCGATCTTAGGCATGGGATTTGTCAGCAATAGCCTCCATCATATCTGAGTTACAGGGATGGCCTCCTAAAGGGCACCCCACTGGCTATGCTTTTCTCACTGGAAGGTATTGGCTTCAACCATAATTCCAAAACATTGGATCCATTCTCTGAGGTAGTGGTATCAACATTTCCTTTTTTATTGTAATTCATTCTAGTCTCCCAAACAATCATGTCCCCTTCTTTCACTACATTCACTCACATCATTCTACATGTTCAACAACTCCTGGGGTTATCCGATACTATCCTCATTCCATGGCATTGGTCAAATCTCTGAGATTGGTAGTTGTGGATGCAGCCAAACTCTTCTCGTGATCTCCAAACCTCATCCCTAACATTGTTCGTGGAGCTTCTTGCATGACTACGGATAGAATGAGATTTTCAGTGCCAACAATTTTCTGAAAGAATAATGTCCTACAAGCCAATCACATATGGGATACGATAGAATTTTTATTGTAATTTATCTTCCAAACTCATATAATTGATATTTATATTATTAATAAAATAGATATTTTTTATTCATTATATGCTACATCTTATTATTCTTGGATTATAATGAACCCTATAAGTCTGGATAATGATTTTAGGGCCATGATGAGATCACGTCAGTGAGACCTAAATCCTTGATAGTCCTAATCTAAAATATTTTTAATCGTTGGTACAATAAGTCGGAGATCAATAATACTGATAAGACTGGCATGTTCTATATATGCTCAGAAATGAGAATGGTTGATCTTACAATCACTTGTGTGGTGACACTAATACAAGAATATGGATACTCATTAGAGAATGAGTTCACTGAATTGATCTATGAGAGAATATCAGATGGAGTTTTATTTACATATCAACTGATGTTTCTCTAGTGAGAGTTGTGCAAGTGATCCTTTGATCTAAGATCACCATGGTACCTTGCATACTTGGATCCATATTTTTGTTCACTTTTTAACTTAGTTCTTTGATCCTTGTATGGGATGTTTTGGATATAGTGAAGAGTGCATGGAGGTTGTGAGTGATCAATAAGAGATTAGACACTCCTAATAAGGAGAGCGAACATCCTATGTGATCTCATAGATCGATGATTTGAAAGTCTTTGGCCAAAGCAGGATGATAATTAAAAAAAAATTTAATGTATCATCAATTGAATAATCATTTTTAAATCGAGATACATAAAGATAAGTGATTGGGTTTGATATATTTTCATGCCCACAGCTCATTTGGGATGTTGTTTGATTGAACAATTGAATTATACGATAACTTACCACTGAAGAATATTTTGATAATTTTTTATCAAAATTTTAAATCTTTCAGATAGACATGACACATTGCTAGACGTTAATTTTGACTTGTAGATTTATAAAAATTAAAAAAATTTAATTTTAAAATTAATTTGAAAGAGTCCAAGTTGATTGAGTTTCTTCGGGTGACCTAATCTCATTAGATTAGGATTACGTCGAAAGTCTTGATCCACTACTAACTAGATTTGAAACCCAATGGATCATGTACTTTGAGATTTGATCTTGATCTTATCTAATTAGAGTTTAATATAAATTATATAGTATAGGTTAATTTGATATGCTAGCACATTGTATTAATCTAAGTTCCTAAATTAGTTTAGATCAAAGTGCTTGAGCTAACCTAGACCAGTTTGCCTTTGACCTAATGGGATTGGGTCAAGTTAAATTGGATCCTTATTTAACCTGAAATAATTTCAAGTGGATAAAGACTCCTCTATGCCCATCAAAAGCCATGCCAAAAATAAATGCTGCCCCACCACTTTTCAACATGTGAAGTTGGAGAGTCCTTCTTCATGAAGGCTCTTAACTAATATGCATTGCCTTAAATTCTCAAACAGATATCTATTGATTTGTTGCCAAAATTAAGTGAATTTTTTATGGCATGTAGAAGAAGGAGAGTCCTTCTATTACAAGTATCTCATGCATCAAAAATTTCATATGGTAAATTTATTCACCGCATGAGAAGTTGGAACATCAAAGGTTAGCGCCCCTTCATCCCATGACACGTCTCTTGGTCCCTTATTTATATGGGACATCCCACATGGCTAGCTACTATGATTTTAGGTTGAAACCAGATAGTAGGGATGTGAAAATCATAAAAAAAATTTTGAAAAGAATTTGAGAAAAAAGGTAAGGGAAAATTGAGTGGCAAAAGTTGCAAGAAGGGTGATGAGAAATTTAGCAAGAGTTGCTAGTGTGCCCTAGGGTTTGATTTTTTTATATGTTGGAGCCAAAAATCAAATTCTAGGTTGTAAGACATATGAAGAGTGTCTTATTGGCGTGATCTTGGTGGTAATCTTGGAGGTGACTGGGCTTTGGCACAATCATACCATGAGTTTGAAGCCGGTAGTGTTCTTGAGAAGACAAGGCTGCAGCAGCGCACCAGTTAAGAAGGACCTTGACCAACTTCTGTATGGATCACCATTGGAAGACTTCTACTTTGGAGTATGATGGAGAACACCAATGTGCCATTTTTTTCTTTTTGGTGAAAGTAAAAATTCTATCTGTTTTGCTTACTTGTTTTTATTTTATCGATATCGACAAGGTGATTCTAGGGTTTGGATTCTGGCTCAATAGTTTTATTTATTAAAGCTATTAATTTATTTATTTTTAAAATTTTAAAAATTATTTTCTACTATATGACTGGAATCCAACAGTGGTATCAAAGCCATCCTTGTCTGATTCGATCAAACAAATACAAAATAGTTGCATAGAATTGTTATTGATCATATATTGCCAAATATGTTACATTGATTTTTAGCATTGATCTTTAATCTCAAAAAAGTATTTTTGACTTTATATGTACCATAATTTCAAATTTTAATTATTAGAATTATAAATTTTTAATAATTTAGAATCTATTTTATTATGGTAGCTTCATGCTTAAATCGATGTATGGTTAAGGGTGTTATGCATGTCTAATATGATTAAGGGTTGCTTTATTTTTCAATATACTTGTCATATGTTATGACTTCTAATGCACCCTTATTTGAATTTTTGGCATGATTATATGATTGCTATTATGATTTGTGTTTACATGCCATATTGCATAATATATTGAGTACATTTTATATAGTTGTAGATAGGATGTGCCGAGACCAGTTCAAAGTCCCTATTAAAAATTATATTAAGTTGTAATGTCGGGATTCACTTTTTAATCAAAAGTCGAATTCATTAGATCAATTGGTGTCGAAAAAAGTGTGACAGATGATTTTCTAATTAGGTCTGTATGCTGGCCTGGCCAACTCTGTTGGTGTCTAAGAAAAGCTACGGGGTGCCTCCCACCTACTGACCTGATCAATTTGGTCTTATTGATTTTTAGATTTAGATTGATTAGTGATGTAGACATTACAAGGACCTTCCTTCGAACTTGATCGATAGAGTATGTCAAGATCTTAGTGAGCTTGTTGTGCTATCCACAAGGCTTACTATAGAAATTGATATGATGTTGATCAAGTGCATTTTGATGCTTATAGCATATTTTGAATAGTGTTGCTTTGTTGTGCTATCCATAAGGGCTACATTATTTAAGTATGACCATATGGGATTGAAGGGTCAACTTAACTAGAACACTATAGTTTGTTGTACTATCCACAAGGCTATATGTGATCTAGAGACTAGAGAAAAAAATATTAAGAATTGTAGAGGTATAATTGGTAAAGAGTTACCTACTCTTGAACTCATGAATACTTGTTATGCTATCCACAAGGTATTTGTGAGGAATAGAGATCTCAGCCCGATTAAGAAACATCAGTATGTTTCTCGATTTTCATATTTGAGGGCTATAAAGTTTGATAAAATAATGGAAGATATAATTAGATAAAAGTTTTAGTCTAGTTATGAATATCATCATGAGTCGTTCGCTTACATTATATTTTTGTTATTGTTGATTAACTACACATGTGGCATCCTCACTTTCACTTAGAGACATCCTAGATGCAAACAAGTTGACCGAACCTAACTATATCGACTGGTTAAGGAACCTAAGAATTGTTCTCATACAGGAGAAAGTCTCCTACATTCTGGATACACCTGCACCAGATTCTCTAGGAGAAGATGCTTTCGAGGAGGAAAGGACCAAATATAAGATGTGAAAAGATGACAGTGTGACTGTCAAATGTATTATGCTTGCCTCCATGAGCAACGAGCTTTAGAGACAGCATGAGGACATGGATGTTTCCTCTATACTCCTTAATCTCAAGGAGTTATATGGGGAATAAAGTCGAACTGCTCGATATGAGATATTAAAATAGTTATTTCGTGCCTGTATAACTGCAGGCACCACTATGCAAACGCATGTCCTGAAGATGATTGATTTGATCACTCATCTAGGATAGCTGGGTTTTGCCATGGATGGTGAACTGAGCCTGGATTTGATCCTGCAGTCTCTCCCTGATTTTTTTTCTCAGTTTGTCATAAATCATCATATAAACAAACTGAACATCAGCCTACCAGAATTGCTGAACATGCTAAAAACAACAGAGAGTCATTTCAAAGGTAAAAAGACTCTGATACTTTTTGTTGATAAGATCAGCAAGAAGAAGGCAAAGAAGGATTCTAAGAAAAAGATGAATACTAAGACTGGCATCTCCAAGAAGAAGGCGAAGAAGATCTTCACCAAAAGTACTTGATATCACTGTGGCAAGGAGGGCCACTAGAAGAAAAATTGTAAGGAGTACCTTCCAACCATGAAACCGACAAACGTTGCTAAAGATTTGTATGTGATACAAACTAATTTATCATTAAGTACTTCAGTATCAGATTCTTGGGTATTGGATACCGCCTGTGGCTCACACCTTTGCAAATCGTTGCAGGGTCCATAGAAAATAAAGAGTCTGAATAAAGGTGACTTCGAGCTGTTCGACGCTAGTGGAGAATCCATTCAGGCCGAAGCCATGGAAACCAAAATTTTAGAGTTGCCTTCGAGCAAAATTTTGAAACTGAAGATCTGTTATTATATTCTAAATATCGTTAGAAATATTATTTCTATACCATTGTTATTGGAATAAAGTTTTAAAATAAATGTAAAGAACAATGGTTATTCTATATATTTTTTTAATGAATATTATAGAAGTGCTTTTATTGATAATGATCTTTTATTTCTTTCACTTAATGATAATGTATTTCATATTGATAATATAAAGAAAAGAAAAAGAGAGGATGTGAATGTCACATACCTCTGGTATTGCCGACTTGACTATATAAATGAGTCAAGAATTAACAAGTTATTCAAAGATAAATTTTTTGATCCTTATGATTATGAATCATATAAAACTTGTGAATCTTGCCTCATGAAAAAAATGATCAAGACTCCATTTACTGGATATGGAGAAAAGATGAGTGACATTTTGGATCTTGTACATACTGATGTATGTAGTCCAATATTGACTCAAACCAAAGGTGGATACTCTTATTTCGTCACATTTACTGATGATAGATCTAGGTTTGGATATATGTATTTAATGAAATACAAATCCGAAGCTTTTGATAAATTTAAAGAGTATCAAAGAATGGTTGAGAAACAAACTGATAAAAGTATTAAAGCTCTTCGATCCAATCGAGGAGGAGAATACTTGTCTAGTGAGTTTCTTAATTATTTAAAATAAAATAGAATACTCTCTCAATGGATACCTCCTTATACTCCATAATTAAATAAAATTATAGAAAGAAAAAATCGTACCTTATTAGATATGGTGCGATCCATGATGTGTTTCATGGATCTTTCGATATCCTTCTGGGGATATGCTCTCGAGGCCGCAGTGTATATTTTAAATAAAATATCTTCTAAATCTATTTCTAATACTCCATATGAAATATGAAAAGAAAAAAGATCCAATCTTAAGCATCTTAAGATTTGGGGTTGCCCAGCTTATATGAAAAATATTGATAGACATAAGCTAGATGCTAGATCAAAAAAATATAGATTTGTAGATTATTCCAAGAAAAGTATGGGATACTACATCTACAACTCTACTCAACAAAAGATGTTTGTTGGTAGGCATGTCATTTTCTTGGAGAAAGAGTTTATCTAAGAAGGAGGCAGTGGGAGGTCTGTCGAACTTGAGGAAGTTCAAAACCTACAATCCATCCAGGATTCACAAAATAATTCTCAACCAGATGTGCCCATTGTTAAGGTACAGCTACTACACACACCTCCTCTCCGAAGATCGAATAGAGTGCGTAATGTACCACTCAGGTATGGATTTGTTATTGAGAATGACAATACATCCTATATTATTGAGAATAATGATCCCATGACCTATTCAGAAGCTGTCATGAGTAGTGACTCTAACAAGTGGCTCAATACCATGAAATCCAAAATAGACTCTATGTATACCAACTAAGTTTAAACTTTGGTTGATGCACCTGAGGGTGTGACCCCAATAGGCTCCAAACGGATCTTCAAAAAGAAGATTAGAGCAGATGGCCAAGCAGAGACCTATAAGGTCAGGCTAGTGGCAAAAAGTTTTAGACAAAAATAAGGTGTTGATTATGAAGAAATCTTTTCGTCAGTAGCCATGCTCAAGTCTATTCAGATAATACTTGCTATAGCAGCATACCATGACTATGAGATTTGGTAGATGGACGTCAAGACTGCCTTCCTCAATGAAAACCTTGAGGAAGAAGCCTATATGACTCAGCCAGAGAGATTTATATCTAATGGAAGAATAAATCAGGTATATAAGCTGAATAGATCTATACATGGATTAAAACGAGCATCGAGGAGCTGGAACATTTATTTTGATGAGACAGTCAAATCATTTAGCTTCATCAAAAATATGGATGAATCTTATGTATACAAGAAGACTAATGGGAGTACTATTATCTGCTTGATCCTGTATGTGGATGACATACTACTCATTGAGAATGATATCTCGATGTTGCAATCGATCAAGATTTGGCTGTCACAAAAGTTTTTTATGAAAGACTTGGATAAAGCATCCTATGTACTTGGTATAAAGATCTATAGGAATAGATCAAAAAAGATACTAGGCTTATCTCAGTCTAGGTATATTGACCTTGTGTTGAAGTGGTTCAACATAGAGGAAAGTAAAAAAGGTTACTTGCCCATAGGTCATGGCATACAACTCTCTAAGAAGATGTCTCTTAAGATACCTGAAGAGAGAAATAGAATGAGTCTATTCTTTATGCTTCAACTGTAGGATCGATTATGTATGCTATGTTATATACCAGGCCTGAGGTGGCTTATGCCTTGGGTATTGTAAGTAGATTTCAAGTTGATACCAGAGAGGATCATTGGAAAGCTGTGAAAAACATACTCAAATACTTGAGAAGAACTAGAGATATTTTTCTGGTATATAGTGGATCTAATTTAAAACTAGAAAGTTATACAGATTCTAATTTTCAATCTAATTCGGATGATAGTAAATCTATATCTGGGTATGTGTTCACTCTGTATGGTGGTGCAGTAAGTAGGAAAAGTTTCAAACAGTAAACTGTTGCTGACTCAGTCACTGAGACTGAGAATATTGCTGCAAGTGAGGTTACTAAGGAGACCGTCTGGATGAAGAAATTCATTACAGAGTTGGGTGTGGTTCCAGAGATTGAACAATCAATGGTCCTTTATTGTGATAATATTGGGGCAGTTGCTCAAGCCAAAGAACCAAGGTCTCATCATAAATTCAAGCACATCCTAAGACGGTTCTATCTCGTTCGGAGGATAGTCGAAAGATGTGATGTGATCATAGAACGAGTTGACACTAAAAATAATATAGTAGATCCGTTCACTAAGGTCTTGTCAATATAGCAGTTTGACCGTCACCTTAATAGCATGGCAATCAAATATAGGGGTGATTGGCTTTAGTGCAAGTGGAAGATTGAAAGAATAATGTCCTATAAGCCAATCGCATATAGGATGCAATAGGGTATTTATTGTAATTTATCTTCGAAACTCATGTAATTGATATTAATATTATTAATAAAATAGATATTTTTGATTCATTATATACTGTATCTTATTGTTCTTAGATTATAATAAACCCCATAGGTCTGGATAATGATTTTAGGGCCGTGATGAGATCACACCAGTGAGACCTAAATCTTTGATAGCTCTAACCTAAAATATTTTTAATCGTTGGTACATTGAGTCGAAAATCAATGATACTGGTAATACTGGCATGTCCTATATATGCTCAGAAATGAGGATGGTTGATCTCACAACCACTTGTGTGATGATACTAATACAAGAATATGGGTGCGCATTAGAGAATGAGTTCACTGAATTAATCTATGAGAGAATATCAGATGGAGTCTTATTTACATATCAACTGATGTTTCTCTAGTGGGAGTTGTGTGAGTGATCTTTTGATCTGAGATCACCATGGTACCTTATGTACTTGGATCTATATTTTAGTCCACTTCCTAACTTGGTTCTTTGATTCTTATATGGGGTATTTTAGATATGGTGAAGAGTGCATGAAGGTTGTGAGTGATCAATAAGGGATCAGTCACTCCTAATAAACGGAGCGAACATCCTATGTAATCTTATAGGTCGATGATTCGGAAGTCTTTGGCCAAAGTAAGATGATAATTAGAAAAAGATTTCTAATGTATCATCAACTGAATCATCACTTTCAGATCGAGATATATAAAGATAAATAATTGAGTTTGATATATTTTCATACCCACAGCTCATCTGGGATGTTGTTTGACTGAAGGATTGAATTACACAGTAACTTGCCACTGAAAGATATTTTGATAATTTTTCACCAAAATTTTAAATCTTTCGGGTAGTCATGATGTATTGCTAGACATCAATCTTGACTTATGGATTTGTCAAAATTAAAAGAGTTTAATTCTGAAATCAATTTGAAAGAGTCTAAGTTGATTGGGACTCTTTGGATGACCTAATCTCATCGGATTAGGGTTACGTCGAAAGTCTTGGTCTACTGCTAGCTAGATTTGAAACCTAATGGGTTACACACTTTAAGATTTGATCTTGATCTGATCTAATTAGTATTTAATATAAATTCTATAGGTTAATTTCATATGTTAGCACATTGTATTAACCCAAGTTCCTAAATTAGTTTAGATCAAAGTGTCTGAGCTAACCTAGACCAGTTGCTTTTGACCTAATAGGATTGGATCAATTTAAATTGGATCCTTATCCAACTTGAAATAGTTTCAAGTGGAGAAAGACTCCTCTGTGCCCACTAGAAGCCACGCCAAAAATAAATGCTGCCCCATCTCTTTTCAGCATGTGAAGTTGGAGAGTCTTTCTTCATGAAGGCTCTTAACTAATACGCGTTACCTTAAATTCTCAACCAGACATCCATTGATTTGTTGCCAAAATTAAGTGAAATTTTTATGGCACATAGAAGAAGGAGAGTCCTTCTGTTGCAAGTATCTCATGCATCAAAAATTTTACATGGTGAATTTATTAACCATGTGAGAAGTTGGAGCGCCAAAGGTTGGCGCCCCTTCATCTCATAACACGTCTCTTGGTCCTTTATTTATATGAGACGTCCCACATGGCTAGCTGCTGTGATTTTAGATTGAAAGCAAAGATTAGGGATGCGAAAATTATAGAAAAAATTCTGAAAAAAAATTGAGAAAAAAAGCAAGAAAAAATTGAGTGGCAAAAGTTGTAAGAAGGATGGTGAGAAATTTAGCAAGAGTTGTTAGTGTGCTCTAGGGTTTGATTTTTTCATATATTGAAGTCAAAAATTAAATCCTAGGTTGTGAGAAATCTGAAGAGTATCTTCTTGACGTAATCCTAGTAGCAAGCTTGGAGGCGATTGGATTTTGATGCGATCGTACCATGAGTTCGAAGCCAGTAGTATTCTTGAAAAGATAAGGCTGTGGCAGTGCACCGATTAAGAAGGATCTGGGCCAATTTTCGTGTGAATCACCATTGAAAGACTTCTACTTTGGAGTCTCATGAAGAACACCAACGTATCATTTTTTTTTTTTAGTGAAAGTAAAAATTTTATCTCTTTTGCTTGTTTGTTTTTGTTTTATCGGTATCGGTAAGATAATTTTAGGATTTGGATTCTGACTCGATAATTTTATTTATTAAAGTTATTGATTTATTTTTTTTTTAAATTTTAAAAATTATTTTTTACTGTGTGATCAGAACTAATATTTTGTTAGAGATGGGGCATACGTAAAGGGAGAAATGAAGGAAATACCATCTGCACCTTTTGAAGAGTTGGAGAGGATTCATCTGAGGCCTTACCTCGACTGTGTTGCTCAGGGAGTTTCTGCAATTATGGCTTCATATTCCAGATGGAATGGAAAATCACTACATTAACAAATATTTTTGGAGCACAGGTTACGCTCGTTACGGACACTCGCTGCCTTATTGTAGCATTATTCTAATATTTTTCTTCAGATAAATAACCAGAATGAGAAAAAAGCCGATATCATCAACTAGCATTACCATCAAAATATGTTTCATTGCTTTTGGCAAGTCCTCCTGCACTCAAGTTGTCTTCAAAATCTACTTTTCCTTAATTATTAACCGGATAATGTTCCTTATGGGGTTGACTCTCAACGTTTTGCTGTATACTTCCGGTGACGTAACTTTTGTTTCACTTAATCTCTGCCACAGACTGGTGAGATCACACTTATTCTCTCCAATGTTGGGAGGTTTCTCGGTACCTTATCTTTGTAATTTTATGGTTGCATTCTTGAATAAATCTAGTGATTAAGTAGGTTAAACCTCCTTAATCTCCTTTTCCATCAATAAGATAAAAAAGAAGGACGTGCGGATTTGGAAGGTGTAGACGGGTTCTCTCAGCCTCATGGATTCGGATTACCAACATTGCATTTCTGCTTTGATTGTTGCGGGAATTGACATAATTGTGTAAAAACTATAAAAATGCAGCAGCACGCCCTGCAGCCATTTCTTTTTCTTCTTCTTCTTCTTCTTCTTCTTCTCTTTTTTTTTTAATAAAATATTTATATACAAATTTATATTTTTTTAAATAAATATTTTTTATATAATATTGAGTTAGAAAAATAATTTATCTATATTTTTTATGCATGAAAAAATAGTTTCGAAATCTATTACCCAAATTTTTTTGTATTACTATATTTATGGCTAAATTAGTAAAAATTATCCATATTTTTTATAATATTTTTTATATTTTTTAGATTTGAAAAAAAAATAGATTGCTGAATTATTGGACATTGAATAATAGAGATATTAAAAATGAAAATGGAATATTTAGAAAAAAAATTAAATATCTACTTTACTGACTGATAGAAAAATAATTTAGTCATCCTTTAGATGGATAAGATTTTTTTTCATTTCATGAATAAATGTTATCTATGAGAAAGTAATTTATCTGTAAAAATATGAGTAAGTTAGTCAGTAAAAAAATTGATCAACTGTCTCTTAATATTTATCCACAAAAAAAAAAAATGGCCATCAATGTTTGTAGCCGGAGAAGTTTACAGATTGTGGTGCCTCACAGATATTCCAACAAGATTCGGTATTTCTGGTGGAATCAGGGGAGAGAGATACCAACGTCACATACTGGTGATGCCATGGAGCAGATCCTGAGGCCAAAATTTGCTTCTGGTCTGTTCGAGCAGCCTTTCTTAGATTGATCTTTGCTAGAAATGATTCGTTGCAAGGTAAAAGTGACAAATCTTTTTAAAGTACTTGATTAAGCAATCTGAATTTTATCATGCCGCCCTCCTTTGTAGCTCTTTAAATTTTATTCAAGAAGGAAAATCCACTGCCCTGACTAATTGATGAAGAAAGACGGACGAACTCTTCTTCATTTAGTCGGATTTCACATTTCATCTTAGACGTATTTTAAAACTTGCAATCGCTTCCCCTCCATATCCTCTTATCATTATATCATCACTGAAAATATCACGCTTTGTCCTGAATGGTCGACGAGGGTAACCCACTTCTGTTGTTAGAACACCAAAAAGAATTTACCAGGTTGGTCAGCTAGCACCTTCCTCAAATAGCTCCTAATTGTAGAACAAATTCCCTCTAGAGAGCACACTCCAAAGTTTTAAAAGTGTCATGAAGAAGAAGTCCATCTTCAAAACTTTTAGCAGATGGCATTCATAAATTATAAGAGGTAGTTGTGCTGGTACATCTCCCTTCGCAAGAAACTTCATATATCCATGAGTTTTATTAGTGTCACTTGTTTTCACAAGGCACCTTCTCAAATTTGCCTCTAGAGATTACCAAGTTTAACCACAGTATGGGTATGTCAGATTCTGCCATCCTATGTTTTTTGGTGAGATCATCTGAACTAAGTTTACATACCCATTCATCTTAACTCAGAATGGTCAGTGCCTCAGTGGAATGAAAATTTTAGTCTTCAATATCGCAATGGGAGGTGACAAGAGTAAGGAAATTGTTGGTCCTGTCGTCCTGGAGTGGTCATTGCATATCCCTTTGCTGGCTGTGACGTGAATTGCTATAGTTCTTTGATTATATTTTAATTCCACACAAGTAGGCCGCATTGTATGAGCATTCTAATTACGTAACCTATTGAGCTGTATCTATGGACCTACTTTTTATACTCTTTAGGAACATCGGCTATCGGGATGGTAAGGCAGTTCTGAAGTCTTTAGTTCTATTTTGGAAGGATCCAAAGAAACCATTTCATCCTCTAAACAAAAATGCTAGAAGAAGTCTTAATCACTGGAAATCATGCTGATGATATTGGACATCAATGTGCAGATGGACTATAACATGCACGCAGGCAACGGAAGGACCATGATTGGTATGTTAATTTACTATAGAAATTATTTTAAGTAGAGTTATTTTCCTTCACAATGCATTTTTCTTCTCTTCCTTTTCATACTAACTCTTTCCATTTGCTTGTAAGTTGTGTTTTTAATCACATCTTTTACAGCATTCCTGTAGTCATATTTGATGTATATAGATTTCTTCAATGATTGACAATATAAAAGAAATGAGTAGTAAGAACTTCTTAGATGTCCATGCATGTAGCTATTAAGAAGTCAAATGAGGATATTATGTTTGTTTAGTTAGAAAGTATTATATGGCGTGAAATATTTGGTAACAAAACAAATGCCCAAGCAAATAAGAGGAAGGTGGTGAAGATGTGAGGATAGAATGATGAATGAGTTTATCAAAGGAGAGTTGCATTAAATAAGTATGGAGTGAAAGTGAAACAGCTGAGCTGGTATTGTCATGCAATGGAGATTTGTGAAGTCCCTAGAGGAAGTGCTCCCTACTCCTTGACGCTTGCATTATATATTGTGTTTTGCGATGGAAAAAGTTCAGCCAGGAACTAGAAATGGTTAAGATTTATTAACTTGACCATCAGCTTTGGTGGCCTTGATGATTTTGTAGTGGCCACAGAATGTCTTGCATGGTAATTGAAACAATAGATGCAGATAATTTCCCTTTTTAATGAAACAGGATCATGCCTTAATACTGTGCACAAAAATTTTATCTGTTGTGGTGCGATGCTACTGAGAGATTGCAAATTTGGAAGTTGATGTTTCAAGATACAGTTGCATAGGAACCTCTGTTATACTACTGAGAACAACAAGCTTCGTCCTGTTTTCAGATTTTCAGCAGCATTGTTTACTTTCTTATGTCCTTGTGCAAGGTTTTCGGTTGTGTAAAATTAAACTACACTCTGAGTTTGTATGTATCTTGGGGGTTCTGATTAACTATCCTGTTTTGTTTGGTTCATGGGGAAAACAAATGTTTGCTCTCCTTGTTGTACATTCTTTTACTACTCCCTATTAATAAAATCTAGGTGGCTGTCTTGCCTCCTATTACACCAAAAAAAAACAGAATATTATGCTATTTTCCTATCACTTCAGTTTTGTGCTCGTAGATTTTGTATTTGAGCATGTTCTTCTGGAACACAGTTATCACTTCAGTTTTCTTTTTGATTTTATGGCCTAACAGTCCAATCTTGTTACAAACTAGAATTTCTGAGACCTATATAATGTTTGCTCAAATATTGCATACATGAGAATGAATTAGAATATATATGTAAATGATTGGGTGGATCCACAGTTGGCTAAAAATTTTCGAACATGATATGGAATGAATTATCAGAAATGAATTATCTGAAGACGTCTGTATGTCTGTAAACATCTGAATTTTGGAAGATTGCTTTGCTAATAATTATATGTTGCACGGGGAGTAAAAATAACAGTTTGAAGAAATTTATTTGACCATCTTCCATCTAAAGGAACCAACTGAGATATCTACAGGAAAACAAAAGAATCTACACACTATCCCTTTCGTCAACTTGCAAAAAGCAAATGATATATCACGATGAAAGATTGTTTCGTAGGAATAATGCCATAAAGATCGGTACAACGTATACATGAAAACAGCAATGACATGTTATCTTGGTTGAAGTGGTGGCAGGAGATGTTTGTAGTCATGGTTGGTTAAACAAAGGGTAAGCTTAATTTGAGGTCATATCTCTTCAAACTAGCTATAGAAGATGAATTTGCCTTTGCTATTTGATAAGGTGGACAATAAGGAAGAAAGGTGCTGATAAGAGGCTCATTGAAATTGTTGATGACCTGTATGTTTGTGATGATGACAGGCATTAAAAGTAGGGGCGAGCTAATTAAATGTTAGTATGCTCAGCTAATTTTTGGAGATATTGTCTGTGACTTCATGTAAACCTAGAAGCCAATGCCAAAATTTCAATCTTGGGACCTCCTATTTTGTGCTTATTGATTTTTCTTTTATTTTTTTTATTATTTTTTTTTTTTTTAAATGTTGACTATAGGAGCAAGCAGTGCCGAAAGGATGCTTTGAATTTTTCGTTTTCAGTCGCGACTACTCTGGAAGCTCTTATAGAAGCAACAGGAACGAACAAGAGTTAAAATGGGAGGAATACTCATCAATAGCCACCTTCCTGGATCAAGCACACTCAATTTCAGTTGTTGTCATTGAGGTGGTTCTCTGTGCACAATCTTTTGAAGACAATCAGAGCACGACACTCCTTCTAACGGTTGTGACAGGACATCTCTAGTAGCTAGCAAAGTAACCACTTTGGTGATTGTGATATCTGGAAGACCTTTAAGTTTTGAGCCAAATTTATGGGAGAAGACAGGTAGGTGCTCTTGATGCTGCTTGGCTAACAGGGAGCGAGGTGTGGGGAATAACTGAGGTTCTGTTTGGAGATCATGAGTCAGAGGGGTTAAATCAGCTGCAAATGGAGATTTTCAGTTGGATTTGAGCTGTGTCAACGTTAGCTGGTAACAATTTTATGTAAAAGTTTGTATTACGATCAATCCAAAGGCTGGCTGGCCCTCGGTCGTAACATATATATCTCAAATTGTGTCTGAGCTGATTATGTTTGCATTGTAATTAGTAAAATTTACCAAAGTTCATGCCTTCTGATTCCCCTTTTCCTTGGAACGTATGAATTTTTTTTTTCCCATTGCGAGTCGAGATGCCCTGTACTGGGATGCTTAAAAATTTCATGCATCGCAAACGTTGGTTTATGGTATTGAGTGGTAGGCCTTTGCAGGCATCACCAGATTTCTCTTATTGGCCAATGGAGAAAGTAGAGAAACTCGTGTCCCTCCACCCGAGCTCTAAATTCTCAATCATATATAATCGGCCTAGCCCATTCGAAGAGCTTGGAATCAGAATAAAACATAGAGTTAGGAACAAGAAGAGTATGGAGAGGTGTTAGACCATATAATGGTCGATCAAACTAAACTAGAATAAAGTGGAACACCAAGTGCTTTTCTAATGCAAGTTGCAGAAAAGGATGCAGCATCTTTCCAAGAGAAAGTGGGCGGTATTGTCATTTACGTTGGAAAAGCGAACAGGGAAGACCACTTTGCTCATGTTAGCAGTGAATCTTCTTTTCATTGCCCAACTAGTGGGGCCTAAATTTGCAAGTGACTCGTCCCGGCACACCTGCACTTTCTGATAGTTGCAGCCACAGCAGCAATGGCAGTTCCAGCAGTAATAGCAGTGGCGGCAGCAATAACAACAGCCACGACGACAGCAGAACCCGAGCAAAAAAAAAAAAATTTTTAAATAGAAAGAAAAGAAAAGAAAAAGAGGAACCAAAGGAACATTAACCACCACCATCACCACCTCCACAGCCACAGCAGCCATGGGTTCTACTTTATTCTTGCTGTCGCTATTGGAACAGCCAAGACAATTAAGAATCGCCAACAGCAGTGAGCAGCAATTCTATAAGATAATGGTGGAATCGACATTAATTCGTCTAAAGCCCGGTGGAACCAATTGGAGCATTTAGGTCGGCAAGCATAGATGGTATATGAGACATGCAAATCCAAAAGATCGGGTGATTGGTCAATGGGATGATGACAAATGGACGGAATGTTGGGTGGTGCATCGAGTAGGATTTCACTCGCCTCCAATTCACAGGTTCCACTTGACCCACAATAATTTGGAAAGTTGGGCTTTCAAGGTTCCTAGATTCTTAAAGACCGACTTCACAACCACGGAACGACGAAAGAAAGTTTTCTAATCATAGACGGCAGCGTGAGGTTCGCTAATTAATTCTCACATGCAGCTGTCCATCATTAGGTACAGTATATATATAATTATTTTACAACATACTTGAGTTATCTGCTCGAGGAACAAATGTAACCACTAATTAGATTAGATTCATATTCCAGTTTAGAAGGAGCTGAAAGAACATTTGAGGCCCGGAACCCACAGCGAAGCTACCTTGGTACTAAGTTACATGATAAGCTGAAGCGTCTTAGTTTTAAAAAGCCGTATTTCTATCGTAATCATGATATTGAATACAGCATTCAGTTGGACAATTTGCCTTTATTTTCATTGCATGCATACATACATGTCTGTAGAGACTCGGAAGATCCCCCTACGTTGCCCCAAGTCTAGGACACAAGCAAAAAGGGCACAATACACCGCTGTGGTAATATCTGGTGGTGGTGGGCGCTTATCCACTTGCATACAGATGGAAGAGATCAACTTGCGTCCCAGGGTACCTTCCCAAAGGAGATAAAGAGCGGAACCAGTAAAAGGATGGATGAAGCATGAGATCCTTAGCAAGTGGAATGCAGACTCAGCACCAACTATTTTTAATGGTCGAGCTCAGTCAGCAGTGCGTCACATTAGAGGATTAAAACGGTAAAGCTAAGGACTACCGAGACAGATCTCTATACACTGGTCGCATTCCATTCAAAGAGAGCAATCAGAAGCAACAGGGGAATCAAATATGGATGCGCCTCAGACAAGTCGAGCAATGCACGCGTGTACAAACAAGTTTAGCATTTGGTCAGAGCCTCCAGCTTTGCACAAAACCTCATGGAAACTGTAAATTAATCAGGAAATCATTGCCGTAGAAAACTTCAGGGGTTACTGTAAACAATGACTGGTGAACTGGAAGTGCTTTGCAAATTGGTAACCACTCGAAAGATAAAGTGCAGATCGCAGTAAAGAATCCAACGAAATAGGAACTCGAATCTTTTACCAGAAAACATATTTATGATTGTTTCCTGTCTCACTTACAAGAGAGCCAAAGAAAGGAATGCATTGCATAGATATGAAACTACAAAGAAATGAGGCAAGGGTCAATGAGCCATGACCACTGCAAATATATATGACAGATAATACATATGACAGATGAAATAAGAAATAGTAACATGGAAAGCTAATTAGCAATAATTTGTCCATGGATCTTTACATCACAACAGCTTACATACGGACCTGCTTAAAACATCGGAGAGACAAGCAAGCAGACTCTGGCCTTCAATTCACACCTCAAAAATCGTACCATGAAGCACGCGCACACTCCACAAATTTGAAATTAGCTTTCTTCTGGCCAGCACCCGAACAGGAATTGCGGATCTCTTGGAACCCGAGCGCTCGACAAGGAGAAGCCTTTCATAAGGGGTATGGTACCAGCACAAGTACGGAGCAGTCTAAGCTAAAGACTATCGGACGACATCAAATTAATGCCTTGTTGCTAGAACATTCTCGAGTTCTATATCCTAGAACATGGCAAATTCTACAAAGAAGAAAACAAAAAATCGTAAGGCCCATCTAAGAAAATATGAGTATCGACAGATTGACAGCACCGAAAACACATTCTTGATCATCCCATTTCATCCTCAAAGTCCTGAATTTAATGACCTGAGTAACCCCATCCCCTCCACACTCCACCCTGCCCACCCCAAAAGATGTCCATAGACAATTTACTGTCTCAGGACGACATAATATTCTACATTTTGTTATCCATGAGCATGCATTTGAAATAGCATGTTTTGGTCGTTGATCATAGAATCTTGAAGATTGCCTCTTTGAGCTGGTAATTTCATCCCATAAGAAGTAACTTCATAAGGTGGCTGCATAAACTGATTACCATGTGCCGATGGGCTAAAGACACTGGCTGCTTCATTAGGCTGATTCGAATCAACTATCACCGAGAACTGGTCAGAGATTGCAGTGTTAACAGCTGAACTCGATCGCATCGAAAGCACGGATGACTGAGATGGCGAGGGAGGCCCATTGCTCGGCAAGTTGGCCGTCGTGATGTCATGGATGCTGGACCTCCTCCTATCTTTTCCACCTGAACTGAGCCTGATGAAATACTTCTGCGCATGGCTAGCCACTTGGGTAGGTGTCCTGGTGAGGACAAAATTCCGTGATATGTTTCTCCAATCCCCTTTCCCATATTTTTGGAGACCCAGCAAAAAAAACCTGCAATAAGTCCCACAAAAACTTTCACCATCAGCAAATATCCACAACGAACAATCCCGGAAGCAAACTAAGCTGGTAGCAGAACCAACAATAAACAGACAGGACATAATATCCTGTTTTGCCTGTTAGATGATATTTCTTCTTGTATCTGAATCAAAACATACATGGATTATCAACTGCACATCATTTTAATTTCTTAATTTCTAAAAAAAAAAATCTAATTAAAGATGGCGATGTTTATTTAACCATGGTGTAGGATCTTCTTAATAATAATAATAAAACACACATATGTAATCTTCTTAAAATGCCAAACGGGTTTTTGAACGGGAAATTTACTTGTGCTCCTCTTCAGTCCACGGGACTCCTTTCTTCCTCTCCTGATCGAGCCTTCCTCCTGACCTCTTTGCACCGACGCAGTAGGATGGCTTTGACCCTTCATACCCATGGCTGTTCTCCCAGTCCAACGTAAAAGACGAAGAGCTGTAGCCAGGGAATGGGATCCGCCCAGATTCTATCTTGCTCACGTCGTCCTCCAAATCCTTGTAATGGGTGATGATATCCTGCACCGACTTCCCCGGGATCATGGCCGCCACCATCTCCCATCGCTCAGGGGTGTCCCTGTCGAAGTGCGCCAGGGCATCCTCGAAGAGCTTGTTCTCCTCTTGTGTCCAATTCCCGCTCCTCTTCGGGCCAAGAAGCCAACTTGAGTTGGGGAAGTACGGGGTCGTTGGAGGAAGAACTTCCATCCAGGAGTTCGTCACCATCTCCAGGTCTTTCGAAACTTGAACGGCTATTTTTGGGATGGTAGAGCAAACAGAGGGCAAATCCAGCACAAGGAACGGGTCGAGTTATATTGTTTTCCGAAAGGAATCAGAACAGATACCTACCCCTCCAAAACCGAGGAGAATCTGAAAAGGAGAAAGCTTGAGGAGAATACTCCAATTCAAGAACACCCTTTTTTTATTTTTTTTTTTTGGAAACAAGCAAAGAGACGACGACGACGTCGACGACGACGACGACAGCTAGCAAAATCGGAATTTGAAGCCCAAAAGATGGACCCTAGAGCTGGCCATAGCCATCAGATCCGATGCCCCAATTCAAGAAGAATCAAAGAGAGTGGAAGCCAATCCACATGGAATCCAAAAGAGCAGAGCCCGGAACAAGCAAGAAACTTGGAGATCGAGAGTATCTATGACATGAGGCTTGTATAAATTGCTAGACCGCAAACCCCTGTAAAACCCTGGACCACCCACCACCAGAGAGTTTTCGATCAGCGTAAAGGAACAGAGAGCAGCGATCGAGTAGAGATGAGGCAAAAAATCGATCTTTCGAGGAGAAGAAGCGGATAAAGAGGCAAAAGAGCTATCTTTGGATGGGATAAAAGCGAGCAAAAAGACGGAACGAGAGTTAAAAAAAAGAAAGGGGACGGGAGAGGGGGAGACGAGAGAGAGCGCGCGCGCGCTAGAAGAACGAAGGGATCTGAACACCGACCTATTCCTCTCCCCTGGCTCTCTATTTTATTTTCTCTATCCTGTGTAGAGATCTAAAAACGGAAGAAATGGGAGAGGACGGAAGGAAGGCTGTGATTGGACCGTGGTGGAGTCTGTGGCCACTCAGCCATAGAAAAGTTCTCTCCCCGCCCCCCGTCTGTTTTATATAAAGAAGAAGGGAAGGGATAATTATTTATTCCAGGGTGATGTGACCCAGGCTCTGTTTCGAAAATAAAAAGAAAGACCGGAGAATAATCATCAAACTGGTTGTTTGGTGGACTGAGTTTATATGGTTTTAGTTAAGCACTTCTCCAATCCTCGTATCAATTGAGTTTCTAGAAAGATGAATGCATCCCCAACCCTCGTAATAAGTTTGCTCAAAGACATTGTGATTGTTTAATTAAACACATATTACAAGGTATGTCCGGCTGTAAATAACTTCATTTGTTTCCTTTTGTTTTGAAAAAAAATTTGTAGACAACAAAAGAAGGATCGAACGCTCGGGAGATTAGAAATTTTGTCTCAGGTCCTCGTGACATCGCTTGCACCACTGATTATACAAAAATATTCTACAAAATTCGAATGCTTAACGCTTTTCAATCTGAAGGAGGCTGCTGGAATTTGATGATGAATTAAACATGAACTCCTATAAATTTTGGATATCTATTATAATCAAGATATGTTATAGTTTTAAAATTATAATATAATTATTTCAGAATTTTGTGCAATTTGATTACTTTATAGAAACTTTGAAAATTTATTAAATCATGAAATTAAAAATTTTCACTTCTATTAGAATTTTAAAGTTCATGATTTCCTCCTCCCTTTTTTTTTTCCACTTTTAGCAATCAAACAACTTTGAAGGAAAGTCTCAACTTTCAAAACCTAAAACATTTGAATAAAAAGGATAAAATCATGAGTTTAAAATTTGAAATTTCCAAATACAGCCTATATTTAATGAATGCATATGGAATTCCTAGCAATCATACATAGATTAAGCATAATTTTTGCAAAATACGATTATAAATGCAAATGAAATAGTTTCTAAGCACATAATTCGATCAACAACAAGTGATAGCACCCAGGTTAGTGTGCCACTTTTAATTTTCCTACACGAGTTGTCTCAAATCTCAATCCTTAGAAAATATAATAACTATAAAAAAAAGCTACATCAAATATAAATACTTTAGACTAAACTTAAGGAGAAACCATGCTGTTATATATCGAGAGTCGTTGCTAAGTCCAAAATTCAAATACAACTTGGACTCTATTTTTTGTGTGTCCTATTTGAAATTAATTTTTATCTTTAGTGTTACTCTATTTGATTATTTTCTTCTAAAAATTGTTAGTAGTTATGTAATACACCGTTCCAAATTAAGTCTAAAACCCAAAACAATAGCACAGATCTTAAAGCAAATATTCAATGAGAAAAAAAAATTTGTTAAGGCCAGCATGTGTTCTACACATGCTGAGTAGATGGTTTACATGGGAACAGGAAAAAAATATAGAGAACTCCCGAAGGAGTTCCCTTCTGATTAAGAGATCAAAAATACTCGAAAATCTAAATTAAAATTAAACTTTGTTTGTTTCCAATGGAGATCTATTTAAAGGCCTTCATCCCATAGATTTCTCTCGCTAAAAATCATCGATTAATCCTTTTTATTTTTCTCTTTTTTTTCTTCCTATTTTTTGATGAATTATTTTTATATTGGCCATCAAGAACCCGATCAAATCCCATACAAAGAATCAGGTAAATCATTTTAATCATCCTCCCTTCATCTGCTATAGATTTTAAGCTGGGATTTCTGCTGATTTTGTAGCTAAAAATATTTTTAAAAAAATCTGATTTTGGATTACTTTTTTTTTTGTTCCGCTCTTGATTCTGGTCGCCGTGAGCCATCGCTGGTCATCGGACTCCGTCATGATCATCACCGGGCATTGCGCCTTCTGCTTTAAGAGTCACCGGTGGGGGGTGGTTGCCATCCTAACTTGGGAACAAGGGAGCAAGAGCTCCCCTGTTCCGTGGAAGAAGGGGAAGAGGATGCACAGATCCTCTATTTTCCATGAAGAAGAAAAAAAGAAAAAAAAAAGAAAGAAAAAGAAAAGAAGAGAAGGAAAAAGAAAAAAAAGAGAGAGTTTCTCTCTCTTCCATCTCTCAGTCTGAATCCCTCCTTTCTCTCTCTAAACAGTTAAATTTTTTCTCTCTAGATTGATTTTCTCTCTTGATGGATTTCTCTCTCTTAAAGTTATTTTTCTAAGATTAACCTAGTGAAAGATTTTTTTTTTGATGATTTTGATCGAGTTTAGTGAAGGATCCAATCCTAAGTAGAATTTTGATTTAGAATTTATTTAAATTTAATTTTAAATTAAAATTAATACATAAATATAATTTTGAATAATAAGCACCGAAGAATCTTCTAAAGATTAATCGATCTGTTCGTTCAATGGTCTGTGAAAGATAAGTAATGAATCATTTTCTCGAGATATTTCATATTTATTTTGAAAGTAAATAATTATTCTTTAACATTATGCATGATTTATAAAATTATGTTTGAACGAAAAATGATTCTGAAATACAATAGTTTATTGATTATGCATATGTTCAGTGAAAATTATGATATATTACGATACAAAAATATTTTGATATAGATCAAATTTATGCTCTCAGTCCAACTATATTTCAGTGGGTCCTGCCAATAAAGATTATATATTGGTATTCAGTAGATTCTGCCAATGGAGATTATACGTTGGTATTCAATGGATCCTGCCAGAGGAGGCTGTTCACTGGTATTCAGTAGACTCTGCCAGTGGAGGTTGTGCGCTGGTATTCAGTGGACCCTGCCAATGAGGGTAAACATTGGTCATAGTCGAGGCTGTTGAGTTATGAGTATTTTGATTCAAATCAGATTTATAATTATATTATATATGAATATTTGAAAAGATTGAATTTGCATTGAATTAGCATAAAATATATTTTTATGTTTATTTACAGCATTGTTCTTGAATATTATATAATATCTAAAATATCTAGTTGTGATATTTGTTACTTACTGGGCTATCTAGCTCATTATCTTTTTTTTTATTTTTTTTAGATTCAGATAATTAATTACGAGCGTGGGTAATAATGTTGGGACAGAACTTTTAAAGGTGAGATTTAGCATGGTCAACTTCGTTGAACTGAGATCTATTATTTTATTTTTAGTAAAACTTTATTGGATGTAAGCCATTTGATTTAGTTATTTGAATTAAAGTTAAATAATAATTATTTAAATTTTATTATGCTGTGATGCATTGATATCGTGATGAGATGCTTTACATGTTTATGGAAAGAGTTCATCATAAGTATGCAATGGTTGCCATGATCTTTGGCTCATGATTTCGGATTAGGGGTGTGACAATTTGTATCTTAATAGATTTTTGATTTGTGAATCAAGATAGGAGTCAAACTCCTATCTATGTTGTGGTCTATTTAAGGAGACCTTGGTATCTCTTTAGTATATGGAATCGTGTGTGGAATTATAGTAGAATCGTAGGAACCATGTGGAGAACCATAAAGAATCGATATGAGAAGAAAGAGAAAAGAGAGATTATTTATGTATGTAGAGACTCTTTCGTTAGGTATCTTTATGAATTTTTGATATTTATTTTTTTTAAATAACTTATTTTTTTTCTTTTTTTTATTCTTTCATAATTATTTTTTCTTATGATTCTCCATAAATATTATTTCATTTGATGTTTGTTTTGAATTTTGAGTCGGCATGATTAATCTACTACGCATATGGTGCCATTCTATGTTATACACATTGATGTAAGAAAAACATGTAACCTTTAAGATCAAGCTTTATTCCAATTTCTTGTCTGGAATTAAAATATCACATGTGCAAAGTCTTTTCAAGAAGATAACCTTTTTTGAGCAAATTGTACACAACACACCATGTTCATAATACTAATCCCCACCTTTGAGATTCCAATCTGGTCGAGGCCAACTCTAAAGCTTTGTTGGGATAAGTCCGCCAACCTCCGACTCTACATTGATCACACAAGCATGCTACGCCGACTCATGGTCGGTCAACCGACCGACAGTCGGTTATTATCGATCAACAACAAACAATTTGATCAATCTCCGATCGAAGATCATCGACATATCAGAGTTACTAGCCGATAGTTTTTCGGATCTTCTACCAACTTATTGCTATCGACCGACATACAGTCGGTTTATCTGTCCAACACATCTTAACTGTTGTAAATGGTTGTCAACTACCTGTCACAGCAATTAGTAGAAATTAACGACCCACTAACTCCACAATTATGATTTGATAATTTAGTGCCATAAGAAGTAGAATCACGTACTCGACGGTTACATCAGAATCATCTATAAAATGAGAATAAGTGAACAGTACTGGTAAGATACTTTTGAGTCAGAGCTCTGCTACTCTCGACATTCAAATCTACTGTTCATCAATTTTCTCTCTAACTTAAGCATCGAAGGATCCCCGCTGAACACAACTCCGATCTGTGAGGATGTTATTTTGCAGGTACTCATCACCGACGATAAGCGACAGGGAGTTGGCCGTAACAGATTGACGCATCATGAAGGGGCAAGTCACAATCAACCATATCGAAAACTAGAACGATGTCTGATACTAACATCCGATACCGAATTATCCTGTCAATATGACAGTCCAATAATGATTCTGCTGCCACAGAAATGACAAAACTGTCGAACCCTCATACTCAAGTGACTTACAATCAAGTCGGGGCTCGAGGTGATATGTGACAACTTCCTTCATTCGATGTGACAGGCCACGTGATGAAATACACATTAAGCCACCTTGAATTTGGGAGTGGGGGGCAACTGTTAGGATAAGTCAGCCGACCTCCGACTCTGACTCTACATCGATCGCACAAGCATGCTACGCCGACTTATAGTCGGTCAACCGACTGACAGTCGGCTATTGTCAACCAACAACAAACAACTTGATCAACCTTCGATCGAAGACCATCAACATATCAGAGTTATTAGCCGATGGTCATTCGGATCTTCTACCGACTTACTGCTATCGACCGACATACAATCGACTTATCTGTCCAACACATCTTAACCATTGTAAATGGTTGTCAACTATCTGTCATAATAATTAGTGAAAATTAACGATCCACTAACTCCACAATTATGATTTGATAATTTAATACCATAAAAAGCGGGATCACGTACTCGACGGTTACATCAGAATCATCTATAAAAGGAGGGTAAATGAACAACACCAGTAAGATACTTCTGAGCCAAAGATCTGCTACTCTCGACATTCAAATCTGCTGTTCACTAATTTTCTCTCTGACTTAAGAATCGAAGGGTCTCCATCGGACATAACTTCGATCTATAAGGATGTTGTTTTGTAGATGCTCATCACCGACGACAGGTGACAGGGAGTTGGTCGCAATAGATTAGCATGCCAGGTAGGGGCAAGCCACAATCAACCATACCGAAAACTAGAGCCCAACACTCGACTGGATCAGCGAGGCACTCTTTTCGTCAGGAAGATACTTCTCCCCCACCTCCAGTAGCAGAGCCTAGTTCTTCGCATCTTGTGATCATCATAGACGCTCAAATCACTGCATCGGAGGGTCCCCATTAGATACAACTCCGATCTGTGAGGATGTTATTTTGCAGGTGCTTATCACTGACGATAGGCGATAGGAAGTTGGCCGCAACAGATTGACGCGCCAGGTCAAGGTAAGCCACAATCAACCATGCCGAAAACTAGAGCCCAGCACTCGACTGGATCGACGAGGCACTCTTTCCATCAGGAAGATGCTTCTTCCCCACCTCCAATAGCAGAGCCTAATTTCTCGCATCCTGTGGTCACCACAGACGCTCAAATTGCTGCACTCATGCAGTAGATGAATATTTTGACGGAAGCAGTCAAAAGCTTCCAACAACAACAAACCCAACAGCAGCAGCCACCGCCAGCAGAACAACCGGTGGCACAGTCGGTGCCATCTAGGCATAGCCGCCGTCCTCCGTTGTGATTACCTTCCTCCTCCTCGGAGCGATCGTCTCGATGCTCCCATCGAGATGAACAACTGCATTCTCGGCACTCTCACCATGCCACCCACCATTCACGGCATTCCCCCTCTCCTTCTCATCTACACAGTATTAGAAAAGGAAAACAGTTACGGACACCTTCTGTTTCTTCTTCAAGCTCGTCGAGAGGTTCCACCCCCGAAGTCTCCCAGCAACGACGGTTAGACGACTATGAACACAAGTTTCAAGAAATAGACCACCGACTTGTCCGACTTTAGGTGGAAGGTCGGAAGTTTTCTAGTGACTATGACTTCACCACCTCCCAGCCTCTCTCTCAGCACATCTTGGATAAGCCAATTCCGTTTCTGTTCAAGATGTCATAAGTGGAGCCATATGATGGCTTCACCGATCCAATCGACCATC
This sequence comes from Elaeis guineensis, assembly GCF_000442705.2. Taxonomy (NCBI): domain Eukaryota; kingdom Viridiplantae; phylum Streptophyta; class Magnoliopsida; order Arecales; family Arecaceae; genus Elaeis; species Elaeis guineensis. The sequence goes on along the minus strand of NC_026002.2, from coordinate 81,912,624 downwards.
TGGAAAGCTATAAAGCTCTCATGATGATCCAAGGGATGACCGACATCCTCTTATGCATTGGTTTCTCGATAACTTTTTAGAAAGCTGCTCGGGCATGGATTTCGGACTTCAGTCAAGAAGCATCGACTCTTTCGAGCAGTTCGAGCATTCTTTCATATCCCACTTCAGCACTAGCAGAAGACCGTCATGAACATCCGATAGTCTTTTCTCAATCAAATAAGGAGAGACTGAAATATTGAGAGACTTTATGGCTCGCTTCAACACAGCCATGCTTGAGGTCAGGGACCTCAATGAAGACATGGCTATATCGACCATGAAGAGGGGTCTGAGATGATCCAGATTTATCTATTCTTTGGACAAAACTCTCTCCCGGAGCTATACTGAACTTCTGGAGCACGCATACAAGTACATTCGTGCGGATGAAGCTGCTTCTGACCAACGCTAAACAAGTGAAAAAAGTCCGAAGAAGAAATAAAAGAAAAGTGAAGCTTCAACCGAATCAAGTTAACCGACTATCAATAAACGAGCTTCACCTCGACGATGGAGTTCGAAGTCGAATTATAACAGGTATGACTCCTACACTCCACTTACTACTCCTCGTGTATAGATCTTGATGGAGATCAAAGGAGCAGAATACTTACGACACCCCCCACCGATGAGAGCACCATCAAGGAGCCGAGATAGGAAGAAGTACTATCGATTCCATCGTGATCACGGTCACGATATCGAACAGTGCATCCAGCTCAGGGATGAGATAAAAGCTCTGATCCGACGAGGCTATCTCGAAAAGTTTTGAAGGGATCAATCGACTCAACCTCCTACTGACCGATAACCTCAGTTACAAATTGAGACTATCAACAATCGACCAACGACAGAAGTAATCAATATGATCTCCGAGCGACCAAAGAACTAGGGGGCAGACATTTGAAAAGCTTCTCCAAACGACGAATCGATCTCGATCGATGATTCAAAAAACTCCTTCGAATAATGACTATACTCTTCTACAATGAAGCAGTTTATGATCATATTTCGAATCAATAGAACAATCTACAATAGTATTTTTCTATGACAGAACAATGCCGACTCGATTATGATTGTGCGCAACAACTATTCCACAAATCTGGAATGCCGATGACTTGAAGACATATTATCAATAAAGTTGTCAGTATATACACTATTTGGAATGAAACATTACATTTCAGAATCATAAGTTTCATTCAACTATGAAGTGGTAATTGATCGATAGATGGATGGTAAATTCATCGACTATCGACTATATTTCGATTTTTCACTTTAAAAATCAATGCATCGACTATACTTTGGCTTTTACTGTAAAAACCATAATACTGACTGTGTCTCGGTACTGAACATATCCCGACTTTTCACTGTAAAAGCTGATCATAGTCGAAAGACTATTATGCCAACTTAGTCCTAACTAAATGGAATATTATGCCAATGCAATTAAGATTGGATTAAAATTATACCAACTTGGCTACGGTCAGTCGAAAGATATTCGGTTTGCCATCGATTATCAGATGACTTAACGTACAAACCTGACTAAACATCGGACGCAGGGTATTCGACTTATTATCATTTATCCTAATTCTTATAAGTATGTTAAAAGAATATGCGACTAAAGGATGATCCTACAAGTACTATTGAACGTTCGATTCATCAATTGATGTTTGGTAGCTAAATAATTAGTCTACATTGCAGACATACAAAAGAGAGCTTTGCACTTAGAAAAAAAAGTTCTTTCTATTCATTGCCAAAAGAGATTACAAAATTGGACAGAAGTCCGATTACAAATATTTGATTACAAAAAGAAAAACAAAATATTACATCGATCATGATTCATCATCGTTCTTATCTCTTTGCCCTAGTGTAACGTCGGAGATTTGGACAATTTTTGGCACGATCGGTGTTCCAGCTTCGATCGGCATGGCTTCTTCTTCAACAGCTCTATCTTTCAGTACTGGAGGGACAACACTGCTCAAGTCAACATTCGGATATAATTTTTCGACTGTATCTCGACCATCCTCATATCCGACATAATAAGAGGTGAACCCGCCTTCGAAGATCTCCTCTTTGAACTCCTCTGAATTCTTGAAGTCCTCGATTGCCTGATTCAAGGTCTCCCTTGCCTTCTCTACCTCCGCCTTCGTCAACTCTGCCTCTGCCTTCATCAACTCTGCATCAGCTCACGCAGAAGATGACTCCTCATCGGTCAGTGCCAACCTTTTCAAGCTGGCCCGATGTCGTCCATGTTCGGCTTCGAGTTCAGCAATGCATCCATCTCTTTCCTATCGAAGCTGGTGGATGGAGTGTTTCTTGCTCTTGATCTTTGACTCAAGAGTCAAGATATTTTGATGAGCCGACTCAAGCTCGGCTCTAGAAGATTGAAGGTCGTCAGACAAGTGGAAGACTTCCTCTTGAAGCTTTGCCTCTCGCTCGACTGCCGACCTAAGCTGCTCGAGAGAAGTCACCTCTTCAGCATCGATGGCTGCCATCTTATTCATCCATGTCCGATGAAAGTCACCGAACTTTACATAGCCGGTCTCCAAGTCGAACATGTCATGGACCAACTACAAGCAGAAGATGAGTCGGATCAGACAAAAAAAAAGAGAGTAAAAAAAACTTACCCCAAGTATTATCGGGTAAAAGAATGAGAACATCTCGGCCACTATCCAGTTTCTTCGATTCTTCCGATTAGTCGGGATAAGAGCGGCTTGGATGAGCCGCCTGGCCAATGTCAGATTGGCCAAAGCTAACTAATCTCCAGGCATCTTGATGTCGAAGTGGACCATATGACCCTCCGATGCTGCGTCCTCTATCGAAGCCGTGGTGCCTTCCCCCGATCTTCTATTGACAACCCCGCATTGGAGAACACAGGAAAATCGGAGCTTGACTGCGCCTGAGAAGGCTCCACTCGGGGAGCAACTGGCGCAATTGTCGATTGTTCGGGTTTGACCGCGGTTTCTACCTCGGTCCGAACCTCATTCAGTGGAGCTGTTGATGGTGCCGTGGCAGCTCCGTCTTCACTTGCTGCCCCTTCAGCTGATGGCACATTGGAGAGCACTGTCGGGGCTGACAGCACCAGAATCAGCTCAGGAACCGATGCAGATGGTACATCAGGTTTCTCTGCCGATGCAGAAGCAGAAGGCCGACCCTTTTTCAGTGGTCGGAAAGGTCCAGCCTTGGATGCTGCCATCTTCCTGACAACATGTTGACGGATGTTGGTGCTCGACACTCGCACCCTCAGCAGCATAGCTGCAATCAGAATGACGAAGTCAGTACAATTCAAAAACAAACAAAAGAAAAATAAAAATGAAAGTGATCGACTATACTATACCTAAGTTGGTGACCGAACTGAGGCCAGCGTCGTAGAGAGCCTGTTCGGTCCTAAGCTCCTTCTGTGGCGGGACCGCCATATCCTTCAGTCGAAGGAAGTCCTCTCGATCACTGACCTCCACCCGACTGTTATCGTTAGAGTTAGTTCTTGGATCACTCCAGTGAGAAAGAAAGCCCCAAGGAAGCGAGGAAGAGGCGAAAAAGAATTGATTCTTCCATCCATGGATGGACGATGGAAGATCAATAATGAAAGAGAGATCTTTTCAGAGATTGAAGAACCACCAATCCTTAACCTTTGGATGAGGTCGGAGGACAAAAAAAGCACGAAAAAGGGAAGGACGAGGTTCGATCGGTAGTAATCGACACAACAAAGCAAAGCTGATCATTAGCTTGACTGAATTCGGTGCCAGCTAGGCAGGACAAAGACCATAGTAGTCCAAAATATTTCGAACGAACTCTGGAATAGGAAATCGAAAATTCGCCCTAAGGTCTTCAACATAAAAGGCCACCTGATATGAAGGAGGGGCATTCACCCGATTGTCGGCACCAGGTGTGAAAAGTTGATATTGCTCCAGGATGTGATATTGCTCTCGGAGCCGCTCAACGTTCGGTTTCGAAAGTGAAGAAGCCTCCACTCCCAGACCCGATGGGGAAGCGTCAGTCGGATTCTCCGACAGACATCCCGAGAGGAAGAACCCCTAGCCATTGGAGAGAAGAACTAAAGAAAATAGAGAAAAATCAAAAAAGACGACTCAAGAAAGACAAAAAGACTTAACCTGAAATTCAAAGAAGAAGAAAAGAAGTCTTCAGATGATGGGACGATCCTCCGACAGAGTTTCTGTAGAGAAGACAAAATGAGAAGTAAAGGCTTGCTGAAAGCGACCCTATATATATAGGATCCTTCAATGGTCAGGATGAAAGTGATCAAATTAGGGTCCTATCAGATGACAACACGTGACAGCATCCTAACCGAGTATTGGTCGAATGGTTCGATGCACCTGCTCCTGATCGCAGCACGTCATCGTCATCCATGTGAACAGCTCCGACCCAGTGACACTCGAACACGTGGCAAAGATCTACTAGTCAGAATCATATCATCCGACATCGAATTATCTTCTCGAAACGACGTCCAATACTGACATCCGATATCGAATTGTCCTGTCAATATGATAGTCTAATAATGATTCTGCAGCCATAGAAATGACAAAATCACTGAAGAACCCTCGTACTCAAGTGACTTACAGTCAAGTCGGAGCTCGAGATGATATGTGACAACTTCCTTCATCCGATGTGACAGGCCACGTGATGAAATACACGTCAAGCCACCTTAGACTTGAGAGTTGGGGGCAACTGTTGGGATAAGTCAGCCGACCTCCGACTCCGACTCTACATTGGTTGCACAAGCATACTACGCCGACTCATAATCAGTCAACCGACCGACAGTCGGTTATTATCGACCAACAATAAACAACTTGATCAACCTCCGATCGAAGACCATCGACATATCAGAGTTACTAACCGATAGTCATTCGGATCTTCTACCGACTTACTGCTACTGACCGACATACAGTCGGCTTATCTGTCCAACACATCTTAACCGTTGTAAATAGTTGTCAACTACCTGTCACGGTAATTAGTGAGAATTAACGACCCACTAACTCTATAATTATGATCCGATAATTTAGTACCATAAAAAGCAGGACCACTACTCGACGGTTACATCAGAATCATCTATAAAAAGAGGATAAGTGAACAGTACCGGTAAGACACTTCTGAGCTAGAGCTCTGCTATTCTCGACATTCAAATCTACTGTTCACCAATTCCTTCTCTGACTTCAGCATCGAAGAATTTCTGTCGGACATAACTCCAGTCTACGAGGACGTTGTTTTGCAGGTGCTCATCACCGACGACAGACGACAGAGAGTTGGCCGCAACATGCTTCAACATTCTAAGTTGAGAACCCGATCGATTAGGATTTGCAAAAACTTTCACAGTTTTTACTTGCAAAAAATTATTAATTTTGACAATCAAACCAACCAAAAACAAGTTTTGGAGCAGGTCTTAATGCATGATGAAAAATGGGAGATCTCATATCGCTGGGATTATCTGTCTTTTAACATGATCATTCTTGCGTTGTGACCAGTGGCAGCTTGTGAACCGTTAAGAATAGTGGCCTCTCCCCTTGAGCCAACAATGATCACTATGTTTTGAGCATTCAGGCGAGCCTTCTCTTCTGCACCTCTATGACATTAGGAACATGCCATGGTGCTTGGATTTCTATCAGATTTCCCCTATGTACAAATTAAGAAGGAAACTTTGGCTTTCAAATTGCCCTAGGTGGATGTCTCAGGTTGTAGGTTTAAAAGGTTTTATTTGGCCAAAGCGGTTGCCTTAGGTACTAGCGGGTTTCAAGGGGTGCCATTTAAGATCATTAAACAAAGCAGCAGCAGCAGCAGCAGCAGCAGAAAATAAAAAGTTATACGAGAGACCTTTCGTTCTCATCATTTTTGTAGCAATATCAATTATAATCAAGTGCTGCGCTCTTTGTAATCTGTTCTTTTCCTTGTCCTGAAAGTTATATATTGCCAACCCATTACCATTTCTATCTGCCGCTCTTTCGTACTCTCCAAATATTTTATCCTTTTAATCCCTGACATTTATGCCGGAAAAGAAGGAAATAGTATTCTCAACCACCTAGCCTAGAACATTATTTGTCATCGAAATACATGTACGTACATATTTAAAAAAAAATGGTCATCCATTCCAAAAAGTATAGCTTTCATCCACTGCCAACAAAGCCAAATTCTTTTTTTTTTTTTGAAATAAAATAGAGAAAGTGGATAGCTCCTTCCAACTATATCGGGGAGGTAAAGAATGTCCAAAGAAGAGGTAAAATAGAGATTATAAAGTAAGTGAGCAAATTTCAACATAACAAAGTTCTAGATTACAAGTCAAAACATAGTCGTAAGTTAAAGAAATAGATCAGAGAATTCAAGAGAACGTCTGGTATGAGATAATCCATTCAAGATCAAGAATGATGTAGATGAAAATGATGAGATCATCATATTTGGTTACACTATAGTGATCCTACATAACAATAATTTGATCAAATCATCTCCCAATCCAGTAATCAGATATTCATCCTCGAGATTAGAAATCTAAGATCATCTCGGACAGTAATTTTAAACTGAAATATATAGAAGGACCAAAATATCTCTCAGTTTAGTAAAAAAATTGATATATTAATATATCATTAATATATTATATATGATATTATATTATATTTCATATGATATATTATATCATAGTATATTATTAATCATATTATAATTCAATAATAATTTTAAATTAGAGTAAAAATTATCTTATTATACTTTATACTTATATAATAAAAATTTTAATATATTATTTCTATTTGCCTTATTTTTCTAATCAAAATAAATATTTATATTAATAAATAATATATTAAAAGTATAATTAAAAATATTATTTATATAATAATAATTAATATATTTTTATATAATTAATAATTTATAAGACTAATAAATATATTTTTATAGAATCTATTAAGTATTAATATATTAATAAATATAGTAATATTTTATTTATAATATATTATATATAATTAATAAATATATTTTTATGTAATATATCATGAATAACTTTCGTATTATATAATCACTGATCTTGAATTTCTATAAAATATCAAATACATTGCTCGTAGATATTCGAAGATTTTTAATCACTAGATTATTACGTAATTTTAAATCATTGATAATCAAATCATCACAAGATTCGAATCATTAATGATCTTAAATTATCATTATGATTTTATTTAGATTATCAAATACTATCTAAAAGTTATTGGCCAACAAAGCCAAGTTGCACAACTAAAATTAGCAAAAACGCTTCCTCCTCTTATTGCTCAAACTGCAATTGGGATGGCTTGGAAGCAGTCTCCATCGAGCCAATGTTGCGGTCCCCTAATTGATGCGACAAACGGCCACCCACTCCTCTCTCCCTATTCCCTCTTCCTGTCTCTCTCTTCCCCCTGCCCACGTCGCATGATTTAGTTGTTTCGTCTCATCTACTGACGTGTCGAGCCACCATTGTCCGAGAATTCCTAGCGTGTCATCAATTAGGTCCTTTTACCAACCCACGGTGAACTAGGAAGGCGGGGAAATAAAAATAAATTAAAAAAGAAAACATTTTTATAGCACGCCCCAAGAACTTGCTTGTACTTCTGCTTCCCCTCGCGGATTTAAGATGCCACCAGGGGGAAGCATCACCTACAGATGACACATCACCACCAGTAGCTTTTCTGGGTTCATCTAAATCGACACTGCCTGACTTTAAACTCGCGATAAGCACAAGACAACAAAGTGATTTGCCACACTAATAGATCGATGTGGCTGCGTGACTGTCACATCTAAACTAAGCTTTCTTCTATGCTTAATTAAATACCAACAGAACCCGCATGGAAGTGGTCTAGTTGATCTCCATTGATCCTGCATGCCGGCGGACAGAGCTGCATGGAATCACTGGAGGCTAAACATCATTACATCGTAACATCAAAATAAATTAATACTCTATAACGATATCATCATTAGATCGATGTCCTAAGATCAGAAAAGGGTGCTCGATAATAATATCCCCTAGTACTAGTTAAAGTGCATGGTTAGGACAGGAAAGGTTAATTTTGAAGCGTTCCATGGCCTCATGTAGCGTCAAAGCTATGAGCAAGTTTACCAAAAAAAAAAAAAAACTATATATGATCAAGGACATTCAAGAGTTGTGTCCCTTGCGGGCACCATGGGGCGGGCAGGTGTACATTGCTGCAAACGATTCTGGTCTTATTTGTTTAATTATTATAAAGAAGAAGCAAAGTGTTTGGAAGGTTGTGCCGCTGCATGGGACTGGGTCTAACTCGAATGAAACAACCAGATGAACAAAATGGGTTTGTTCCTTTTTTTTTTTAACAAAAAAAAAAAAAAAAAAAAAAAAAGAGCCATGATAGGCTAGCCGATGGCATCCTCCCAGTTTGTAAGGTCACCATGTGATTGGTTCCTCGCCTTGGGAAAATGGCACTGGAGTCGTTGGATCCGTTCAATATTCTATAGGAAGTTGCGCATTGAATTATTACTATGTTTTTTTTTTTTTTTTTAAATTGAATCACATGTGGCTATCCTCAAGAAGAACAAATAGAACATTTAAAGAAGAGACGGGACCATTCCGGGACCAGCTTATGTAACATTCAAAATCGTAGGTAAACTACCACTATATAAGAAATTATGGTAATACTTCACAATTCCTTTAGGTAATAAATTGCTAGTTTTGGAGAAGTTAATCAGCTGTAGACCATGGCAACAGGTGAATCGAGCGGTTGAATCGCTCGGTGTTGCTAACTGGCTTTTTTAAGGATGTTACTCTCGAAAATTAGATGAACACAAACTGTAATTTGTTAAAAAGCCGTCTGAAAAATAAAAAGAAAAAAAACTGTCATGCAAAAGGAAATACGGTCTCGTGTTTGTCTCAAAAATGCATGGGATCTTTTACGTGGTAAACTACCAAGTTAATCTTTTTTCGGGTAAATAAGCCAAGTTTGACTAGCTGCAATAGAACTTATTGGTTCAAATAAGTCGGGCCCGAACAACCCAAAGCTTGGTTTGCTGGTTTGCACCCCTAACAGACGAAGCATAAGGAATAATGCTGATATTGGTTAATTAACATGTTGGTGCCTCAGAAATCTATGATTTATTATGTGTTACTGCTCAAGTATGAGCTTAAGATTATCTCACTTGTGTTACTCTCCTTGTCATATTCCTTTTTTTTTTTTTTTTAATAAATATCTTATCCTATTAGTGCTGTGCGTGGTTTCATGATTTGAATTCTTTTTTTTTAATAAAATCTTCATAGAACTAAAGCTCGTCTTTTCATTGATCAAACCCAGAACCTCTTCCTAGCAGGACCAAGGTCCCATCAGCTACATTCTTTCTAATTATATGACCATCCTCATTATAATCAGTTCTACCGTTCGTGCCAGGTGTTACGATCCAACATTTGAGGCATACTACATATTGAGAGAATGGTTTAGGAATCACCTTCGTTGTCCCAGAAAAATTAGGAAAAAAAACGAAATATAGCATCTAGTTATATGAGACTGCGTTCTAAGTTTTCGGCAGTTTGAATCCGATTCCTTTCCCACCAGTAAGTGAGGATTCCCAGGGGAGGACAGGTGAAGGGCTTAAAAGCCCGTGGTCTATTATGCATACAAACAGCGCATGCAGCTGGCTTTTCTTAAGTGCGAGGCAGGCATCCCCTCTGTTTCTGAATCTCTTGTTCTTTATGTTCCTGTCAGCCTCTATGTTGGATACGATCGACAGCTGTTTTATAACAATATGAAGGGAAACTGGGAAAGCGAGCGAAGGGAAGGAGTGGCCCCACACTCTTTCCATAAATGGAAAAGAATCTGTGGTTTTTTTTTTTTTTTTTGGAGGTAATAATATGGGCAAGGGAAGTGAGGCACGTCTCCCATGGTTCATTAATAAGGAAGAGAATCTTTGTTTTTCTTTTTTGGCACAATGAATCTTTGGTTATTCACACGTACCATCCAGGCCGGCAAAACCAGTCCGGTTCACAAAGTCCACTAGCCGTGTCTGTACTCACTTCATCTCACATTTAAATAGTGAAACCTTTATTTGCCACCTCCGACTATTTGTATGCGGGAGAGACGTTAACGTTACAAAGTATCAAACTAATTAAACCGGACATAATCCATCAGTCCACGGGGGTAAGTACATCACATGTAATCCAATGATATGTGGGAAAGGAGAAGATTCCACCCATCCGCGGGGCGTGCACAGGTGCAAGAGGTGGTCCGCATTTGGCTGTGGACCCAAGTGCAGCATTCAAGGGGCTGTTCTCGGTCCGAACTTTGCCTAAGAGATTCCATGGCCCGTGACATTTATGGGGAGGAGAGACCACCACTCCTGCATATTCAACTAGAGCTTTTATTTTGGAGGGGTAGGGGGCGCTAGGGTGGTCCGGTCTATTCCCATGCATTAATTATTGTTTGGGGGGGGGGGGGGGGGGTTACTGGGGACCCCCCCGGCTGGGGAAGGTTGGTGGGGGAGGGAATGGTTGTCCGAGGCTTAAACAACCATCGAGCCCAGCTGCTCATCATCTCCCCACTCGCCAAGACACGCAAAGGCAAAGTCGAAGTCCAAGTCGAACGCACAACACCGTCTTCTTCACGAAAAAGGTCGTTGGACTTTTGATGCATCCACCAAAGGGCTAGCCTTTTTGGTTGGGGAAAGAATACGAACAGCAGGCTCATCGCTTTCCTCGATGTATATTTTCACTTCACACCGAGAGCTAGATGATGATGTTCTTTCTTCTTTCCTATCATTGTACGAGCCGAGCCGATGCACGAACGAGAGGAGGATCTTACAACCGCGTCGTGAAGTGGGCCCACAAGGCCTGCCCTGGACTAACTGTGGGAAAAAGATGTAGTGCAATAGTCCGGAGGAATCTCATGGGGACCTAGACACCAAAACCATGTAGAACGCTATAATTCAGCACCACTTCGTCCGCCTAGCGCACAAAGTGACGTGAAAACTATGAAAACTTTTTCACCAGCCGTTACGCACTTGTATTGTAGGGCCACAGTTGAGATGGTGATTGACGTGAACATATATATGGACCGCCAGGCCTAAACCCATCCCTTGCCACCCGAACTTGGGCCCAAGTTGATATTAACCAACACCACGATCGAACCCATTCCGCCCGCGGTGCGCAACGAATTTCTCTTCTGGCCCATAAGCCATCAAGATAGGTTCAAGAAACGTGCACAACCCATGGCCATAAGTAGTTCCACATGTTCCATAGTAACTCAGCCGGGTTATCACGAAAATGGACTAGCCAAGTGCAAGGTTTTCGACATATTTACAGATCAAAATGGCAATCAAAGTAGAATAATACACTATTCGTTTGTATTTGCTTGCCGAAGTGGCTGGAAAAAGATTGACCAGGCAATTCTCCAACCTACTAGATAGATTAGATCTTGCTCAAGCAACCAAAGTCAAGAACGTGATTATATGAGACCTTATTCCATTTGGGTCCACACTAGTCTGCTGGCAGTGCGTTAACTAGTTTGGATCAAAAGGGTCTACTTTGGTGATGGCAATTGAGCATCATCAAATAGGGCTAGAACTAGGCTTGAGCCAGCCCGAGCTAGGTCCATCATGCCATATCGTCTTTGGATCGTGCTTCGAGCTAGGGCCCAGTAACTTTGGATTGGGTTTGGGCCAAGATATAGAGCCTATTATAGGATCATACTATCTCGCCTATTATCTATGGGACTCATCCTTGGACATCCTCTTCAGATCGGCTAAAATATTAAGGCAATCTCCAAATGACAAACATTATCTGAACATCCTGATAAGAAAGTGAACTTTATCAGACTTGGTCTCCAGACGTCATCATCGACCATACGTCGAGGACATTAGCATGCCACCACTGATCTAGCAGTTAGACTCGCGTTGATGACTTCAACCAACGACTCATCAAGACCGTCATGAAGAGCCAGATCAAAATGACTTCATCGACCTATGTCTGACCCCTGACTCGGGCACCTATTGACCCCAAGGACAAGTTTTAGCCGACTATGTGTAATGAGGTTCATGACCTGCACCAATACGGACACATCTAAGATAAGGTCTCGGTTGTGTGCCGATCTCAAGCCATCAGTCAATCAACCACATGGACAATTAATTGAAATCTCCTAACAAACTGTCAAAATGTGGCCATCCTCCAAGACTAATAACTTTTGATTTGCATGTTAGTGGGCAGATTTCCTATCTTAATGGTCAGACAGATCACGATCTAACCTAATAGTCTATTAGGTTCAGACATACTGGTTTACAACTCCATCTCTATATAAAGAGATAATAAACGGATCCTCGAGATAAGCTCAACTCTACAGAGAAAATGCCCTTTGCACTCTTGCCCTTCTCTCTCTCTCTCTCTCTTTTCTACTGTTCTCAAGCTCTGACTGACTTAAGCATTGAAGTGTCTCTCATTGGAGAACTCCTAACGTGCATGTGTGGACTTCTGTTATAGATCTCTGTTGGCATCCCGACGATTGGATCGTTCTCTATTATCCTTGGCCACATCAGCTTTAACCGAAGTCTTGCAATAATAGTTTGATGCTAGAGGAAGGGCCCAACAATTTAACTGAAGAAAAGAGAGACAATGACAAGATACAACTACTCCACCGCTTCCCACTGACAGTCCATCAATGAAGCTAGGGTGGAGCTGCCTAACCATCTGCCCCTAATGGGCCTGTGTAGTCGGTGCAACCATCCATGATGGTGATTCACAATAGTTCGATGATCTGATCCACCAGATCCAGATATTGATCAACACCATCCAGCATCTACAATAGACCATGGAGTAGCAGCAATTCCATAGCCTGCTCCTTGGACCATGCTGTCTCAGCATAGTCATTAGGATCAATCCCCGACTTTAGAGAGTCCCCTCGAGGAACCCACTGATCTGCCTCTATTGATCGATGGTCACAAATCCATTATGGGTTTGGCCATAGCAGACGACATCGATGTTCTCTTGTCTCTTTGAGCAAAGACTCTACTCCGAGCTACTCCCTGAGCTCCAAAAAATTTCATCGAAAGGATGATCTCGAGTGAAACTTTTGGAAGATCGGGCACCGCATAGGTGACATCCAGATGGGTAGTCAGAGGAACGACGACATCAAATTTACTACTAAATTGCCCTTCTCTTACTACATTCTCTAGAAATCGACCCTGCATCGATTCAAGATGCTATTGGTGGAGCCGTATGATGGCCCTCATGATGCTCCAGGATGCCTTAGATGTCCCTCTTTACCTTGTCTTTCTAGCAACATGAAAGAAGATAACTCAAATTTGATACTCCAGACTCCAATCGGGATCCATTTTCTCTTTTGAGCAACTCGACCAACAGTTCGTTGCTCATTTTGACAACAACTAGATCCAGTCAAGGATCATAAACAGACTCTTCTCCATTCATCAAGAAGAAAGCAAATTTTTGCAAGACTACATAGCATGTTTCAACACGATCATGTTAGAAGTCTGCAAGCTAGACGAGGCCATCGTCATGTTAGTCCTGAAGAGAGATCTCCGAATAAGCGCCCCATCAACTCCCTTGACAAGATATTTTCAAGGGATTATATTGATCTCTTGGCCCGAGCCCACAAGTATAATCAAGTCAAGGAAGGTCGAGTCGTGCATCGGCAAGAGGGAGGCAGAGCTCCCAACAAAAAGAAGCATGTATGGGAGGACATGCACCCAAACTAGCCTGAAGCTGGATCCTCCCGACCAGCAAAAGCCCCTCAACTGAGGAGCCCATCTCAGCCTACAACAACTATGTTCTGCTAACTGCCCCTCATGCTCAAATTTTGATAAAAATCGAGAGTCAAGGATACCTCCATCGACCTTCATCGATGAGATCTCTCTTGGTCTGATGGAACAAGCAAAGCTACTATCGCTTCCATCGTGACCACGATCATGATAGCGAGGAATATCTCTAACTGAAGGATGAGATCAAGACTCTCATTCAAAGAAGCTATCATGAAAAATATGTTCACCAGTGCCAGAGCCGAGCATCCAAGGAGCCGCTCGGCATCAAATTGATGAGGAAAACAACAACAACCGACCTATGACGAGTGTGATCAATATGATCTCAGGCCTCAATGGTAGTAGAGAGCTAGAAAACTATATCGAAAGTTTGAAGAGGTAGAGGATTGAAGGCATTATTTTCTTTGTTGATGATGATGTTCGAAAAATTCAAACTTTTCATGATGATGCTGTCATCATTTCTATGATGATAGCTAACATCATATAAAAAAAAAAATTTATCGATAATGAAAGCTCTGCAGATGTCTTATTTTATGATACTTTTTAACGAATGAAATTACCAACTAAGTGACTAAAGCGAGTGAATACTCCCTTAGTCAGATGTTCAGGAGACTCTGTGGTAGTAGAAGGAGAAATTGCTCTGTCAATGACCATCGAGAAGGAACCTTGATAGCGAACCATATAGTTGACCTTCCTCATCATCCTAGTACACTCTACCTACAATGCAATCCTTAGATGATCAGGACTTAATGCATTTGGTGTGATCGTCTCTACGTACCACTTGCTGGTCTGATTTCAGATCCAAAGTAGAGTAGGAGAAATCCATGGAGATCATATGCTTGCTCGATAATACTTCCTCGCCACTATCAAAGAGAAGAAGTCAATGGAGGCCCTATCGATCAAAGATCATAGGGAGAAAATAGAAAAATCTCAAGGAGAGCCAACTGAAGAGCTCGCCATCATCCCTTTCGAAGATGATCCGACTAGAATAGTTTGGATGGATCCCAGCTAATGGTGAGGCTAAAAGATCAGCTGATGACCTTCTTACGAGATGATGAGGACATCTTCATCTAGTCGGTATTAAATATGCCAGATATTCTTTCTGATATTATCATTCATAAATTGAATATGAATTCAGATTACCAACCAGTACGATAAAGGAAAGAAGCTTCACCCTGAAGCGATAGCAAGCTACCAAAGAAGAAATAGACAAGCTAATTGCAATGGAATTCATCTAAGAAGTACAATATCTAGAATGAATCTCCAATATCGTCATATTCAAAAAAACCAACAATAAATAGAGAATCTGTATCGACTACACCAATCTTAACAGAGCTTGTCTAAAGACTAGCTTTTCGCTCTCGAAGATCGACCAACTTGTCGATGCCACCACAGGACATCAATTGTTGAGCTTTATGGATATCTTCTTGAGATACAATTAGATTAAGATGGCATCTGGTGATGAGGAGAAGACCTTGTTCATAACCAACAGAGGTTTATATTATTATAAAATGATGCCTTTTGGTTTAAAGAATACCGAAGCAATGTATCAATACCTCATCAATAAGATGTTCAAATGCTAGATCAATCGTAACATGAAAGTTTATATTGACAATACGCTCATCAAAAGCATAAAAGTCGATCGGCACATTACTGATCTGGAGGAAGCTTTCAGTAAGCTACGACGATATCAAATAAAGCTCAACTCAAATAAGTACATATTTAGAGTCATCTTAGGAAAGTCTCTCAATTTTATGATAATCCAGTAAGGAATAAAAGTCAATCCTAAGAAAATCTGAGCACTCCTCGACATGAAGCACTCGAGCACCAAGCAAGACATCAAAACTTATCGGGTCGGGCTGCAGCCCTCAGTCAGTTTATTTCTAGGTCGATGAGAAGTGCCTTCCCTTCTTCAAGGTGTTGAGATAGATGAAGAACTTTGAGTGATCGAAGGAGTATCAGACTGTCTTCAAGGATCTCAAGAAGTACCTCAGATCCCCTCCACTTCTTTTCAAGCTAGAAGAAGGTCAGCAGTTACTTTTATATTTAGCTATTCATCTAATGCTATTAGTATTGGACCTTATGTGGTGCTCCCAAGGCTCAAAGGATCAAGACTAAGGCCAAAGTCCAAAGTCCATGAGGTAGTCATGGGGTTTCTAGGGCTAGTTTGGGCTCTAGGATGGAAGGCTATCAGCCTTTCGGGTCTTGAGATCCAGAGATTTTTGATCTTGAGGGGCTAACTTATATTTGGGCTAGGATTGAGTCCAAAATTATGAGATTGGATCAAGTCATAGGTGTACATAGGCTTGGGTGAGCGCAATCTTGTATTGAGTTAGTTAGGAGAGTTTTTGGGTTGGGTCACATTGATCATGTATATAAATTACATTGTATTTGGACTCGATGGATCGACAAAAATAAAAAAATTATTTTTTTCCCAACTTTCTCTCTCTTCTTTCTTCTCTCTCTCATCTTCTCCATGCCCTAGAATCAACAAACTAGGATTTCTTGGATGCCACCCCAAAAAGAAAAGAAAGGAGGCGCTAGAAACCAACACCCCCCCTTTGTGCACGCCCCTGTTTTGAGCGCCCCCTCTTGGCCGTCCAAGAAGAGTTTTAGGTCCCATCTTTTATTTTTTAGAAGCTTCATCAAGAGTACTTTCAGATCTCAAAAGGTGAATTTCAGAACTGGTGGAGAAGGGGTTCAAATCGCAGAAAAAAGTTTTGCTGACATGATTTATAAGGCTGTTGAAATCAAGAAGGCGGTTTTTGTTTTGCTTGATTGCTGGCCTTCAAGGACCTCCACGACCTGATCATTGCTGTTTTCTAATGTCCACAACCTAGGGAAGCTGCTCCAATAATTGGTATCAGAGCATGGGTTGTGTAGAGAAAGAAGGAGACTTTAAAAATTGAAGATCTTCAAAAGCTGAAATTTCAGCAAGGACCCTGTCAAGGTATTTCTCAAATTCCTTGGAGTTTTGTTGTGTTTTTGGTTTGGATCCAGCCATGAAAAGCAACATGAAGGTTGATTTTGAGAAGTTTGATGAAAAAAATTTTTTTCATATGAAAAGTTCGGGTAGAAGATCTTTTAGTTCAAGCAGATTTAGATCAGGCATTGAAAGAGAAGCCTGAAGGGATGATAGATCATCAGTGGATGTCTCTGGAGAAGAAGGCTTATTCTGTGATTAGAAGATGTTTGGTGGATGCGGTACTCTATTCGGTGTTAAAGGAGAGGACTTCAAAAGGCTTGTGGTCGAAGTTGCACACTATGTATATGGAAAAAAACATGTGTAACAAGCTGATATTAAAGAAGAGACTATACAGCCTTCGGATGCAAAAAGGTGGAGATGTCTTGGTCCCAGCCAGAAATTCGATCAGATGTGCAATGAGTTGCTGAACATTGGAGTAAAGATGAAGGAGAAAGATAAGTCATTGTGACTGCTATACTCGCTGCCCCCTTCCTATGATCCATTGGTAATGACACTACTCTATGGCAAGGAGACCTTGGAGTATGAAGACATGGTCTCCGTGCTGCGGTCCAATGAACAGCGAGAGAAATTGACCAAGGAAGATGCTCCCTAGGAGGGCTTGGCCATGGGGGAGAGATCTGGAAGAGGAAGGAAAAAAGGCAAGTCAAGGGGACGGTCAAAGTCTCGAAAGAGCATGAGCAAGAAAGAAATTAGGTGCTACAAGTGCAACGAGATCGGATACTTCAAACGAGATTGCCCGTAGTGGAAGAACAAGAAGAGAGATAAGAGAGGATCTAATGCGCTGAGTATGGTGGCTGATAGTGAGGTAGAGGATGATCTCTTAGTAGTTTCAGATGGTCACAGATAAACCACAGATGTATGGACCCTGGATTCAGCCTGTTCGCATCACTACACCCCAAATCGGTCTTGGTTCACTACATACACCAAGACGGATGAAGGGAGCGTGATATTTGGAGATGATCATCTGTGTTGAGTTGCTGGTATTGAGAGCATTCAGATGAGGATATTTGATGAGATGGTGTGGATTCTCACTAATGTGAAGCACGTCCCAAATCTGAAGAAAAATGTCGTGTCACTTGGTTACCTGGAGCGGAGCGGCTACAGCTTCAGCAGTCGTGCCAGGAGTGGGGTGTTGAACATCTTAAATAGAGCCATGGTAGTGATGAGAGGTAGGAGGATGGAGAATAATCCTTACAGGATCGAAGGATCTATGGTGATCGAAGGATCTGATGTAGCAGCAGCAGTGCAGGACCAGCAGAGGACTCATCGGTTGTAGCACTACCGCCTAGGCCACATGGGAGATCGTGGGATGAAGGAGCTGAGCAAGCATGTTCTTATTTCAGATCTGGATGGAGGTATTTTAGAGGTATGTGAGCCATGCCAAATAAAAAAATAGAGGAGAGTGTAGTTTACCAGTAGTTCAGCTCGCAGTGCAGCCCCACTAGAACTAGACACTGATGTGTGGGGACTGAGCTCAATTTTAGCCAGAAATGGGGTAAGATACTTTTTGACCTTTGTAGATGATTTCTCAAGAAAGGTATGGGTCTACTTCATGAAGGAGAAATCAGAAGTCTTCACCAAATTCAAGGTATGGAAAGTTGAGGTGGGAAGGAGATAGGTCAGAGCTTGAAGTATTTGCAGTCTGACAATGACGGTGAGTACACCAGCAAGGAGTTTCAAATTTTTTTGAGGAGTGTGGCATCAAAAGGCACTTTTCGGTGAGAGAGACTCTTCAGCAAAATGGGATGACTGAGAGGATGAACAGAACCCTTATGAAAAAGGCACGATGCATGAGACGCAGGCAGGGCTTCCTAAGGTATTCTGGATTGATACAGTGGATGCAGCCTGTTATTTGATGAATCGGTCACCTCACACTAAATTAGATGGTGGTATTCCAGAGAAAAAATGGTCTGGAAGAAAGATTGGGCTGAGCCATCTAAGGAAGTTTGGGTGCACGACATTTGTGCACATTGGTGCTGGTGAGCGGAGCAAATTAGATGCTAGGTCATGAAAAATAGTATTCTTGGGATATCCGCAAGGAGTTAAGGGATACCGGTTGTGGGATCACTTGGAGAAGAAGGTTTTCATTAGTAAGGATGTCACCTTTGATGAAAATTCAATTCTCCAAAAGCGAGATGGCATGGAGGAGCAGCAGGAGGTCCAGCAGGACAGTGCTGGACAACTAACATCTTATTCTATTTTGCCACTTACAGGTGCATCAGGAGGACTTGGTATTCAGGTGGAGCACCCCCAAAAGGTGTCTCCACAGGTGGAGAGAGCTTGGATGGATGAAAGAAGTCAGGAGGTCCGGTAGGAGCAAACTGGATCTAGGACGGATATCGAGGTTGCACTGCACAAGCCCAAAAGGAACATCAGGCAACCAGAATGATATGGCTTCGAAGAGATGATGTCATATACCCTAATGACAGCGAATGGAGACCCCTATAACTATAAAGAGGCTATGGAGAGCCAGGATAGAGAGAGGTGGGTCCAAACAATGTCTGAGGAGATGCAGTTTCTCCACAAGAACGAGATGTGACGATTGGTGCAGTTGCCACAAGGGAAGAAATCCATTAGTTACAAGTGGGTTTACCAACGCAAGAAGAGACCTTCAGAGCAGGGAGGTATCAGGTACAAGATGAGGCTAGTGGCCAAAGAATACTCCCAAAAGGAAGGCATCGACTTCAACGAGGTTTTCTCTCCCATCATAAGGCATACTTCCATCAGGGTGTTGCTGAGCATCGTTGCAATTCAGGACTTGAAGCTGGAGCAGATGGATATCAAGACAACGGTCCTCCATGGGCATCTAGAGGAGAGCATCTACATGGAGCAGCCATTTGGGTTTCAAGAGCCAGGAGCAGAAGGAAAGATCTGTTTATTGCAGAAATCACTGTATGGGCTGAAGCAGTCATTGAGGCAATGGTACAAGCGGTTTGATTCTTATGTGAGGAGCATCAGGCTTTTCAGGTGTGAGTATGACTCTTGTGTTTATATTAAATCTTTGGAGGATGGATCTAGGGTGTTTCTATTCTTGTATGTGGATGACATGCTTATAGCATGCAGGAGTAGGAAGGTTGTGCAGGAACTTAAGGCAGTATTGTCTCGGAAGTTTGAGATGAACGATTTGGGGTCTATGAGGAAGATCTTAGGCATGAAAATCTTCAGAGATCGAGCCAAGAGAGTGCTATATTTATCTCAGAAAGGTTACATTAGGAAAATCTTAGAGAGGTTCAGGATGAATGATGCAAAATCGACAGAGCTGCCACTCGTCAGGCATTTTAGACTCTCGAAGACGATGTTGTCACAGACTGAGGTGGAGGCTCCGGAGATGGAGAGAGTGCCATATGCATCTAGTGTGAAAAGTCTTATATATGCCATGGTGTGTTTAGGTCGGATATCATCCACGCAGTGAGCCAGATCAGTAGGTTCATAGCGCAGCCTGACAGGGAGCACTGATGAGCACTGAAGGAGATCTTCAGGTACTTGGTGGATATTATTGGAGTTGGCATCTGCTACAGATAGTGAGGAGGTGCTGAGGGACTCTTCAACACATCCAAGGAGGCTCGGGGGCTGATAGGAGGGTTTGTGGATGCAAATTTTGGTGGAGACGTGGACACCCGACGATCGACAATAGATTTTATATTTAGCCTGTTTGGAGGTTCCATTTTATGGAGATCGTGCTTGCAGCCCATCACGACCTTATACACAACTAAGGTAGAATACATTGATGTTACGGAGGTAGTGAAGGAGGCCCTATGGCTGAAGGGTTTGGCGTTGGAGATGGGTCTTACACAGGAGGCTGTCAGAGTGCACTGCAACGGTCAGGGTGCACTGTTATTTGCACAGAACTCTATCTATCATGCTAGGATGAAGCACATCGATATCAGGTATCATCAGATCAGAGAGCTTGTGGAAGAAGGTGAGGTAGAGTTGGTGAAGGTCCACACCAAGGAGAATCCAGTGGATGCACTGACGAAGGTACTTTCACGAAATAACTTTCGAAAATATGTGACACTGATGTACTTGATGGACAGGATGGAGTTGGTTGAGGCATGGGGGCACCAAGGTAGAGATTGTTGGGCCTTATGTGGTGCTCCCAAGGCTCAAAGGACCGAGTCTAAGGTCAAGGTCCAAAGTCAATGAGATAGTTATGGGGTTTCTAGGGCTAGTTTGGGTCCTAAGACGAAAAGCTGTTAGCCTTTCGGGTCTTGAGGTTCAGAAATTTTGGATTTTGAGGGGCTAACTTATATTTGGACTAGGATTGAGTCTAAGATTATAAGATTGGATCAAGTCATGGGTGTACATGAGCTTGGATTAGCGCAATCTTGTATTGAGTTAGTCAAGAGAGTTTTTGGGTTAGATCACATTGATCCTGTATATAAACATACATTGTATTTGGACTCGATGGATTGAAAAGAATAAAAAATTATTTTTTTCTTAATTTTCTCTCTCTTTCTTCCTCTCTCTGATCTTCTCCATATCCTAGAACCAAGAAACTTAGGGTTTCTTAGCCGCCACCCCAAAAAAGAAAGAAAAGAAGTGCTAGAAACCAGCGCCCCCCCTTTGTGCATGCCCCTGTTTTGAGCAGCCCCTCTTGGCAGCCCAAGAAGAGTTTCAGATCTCATCTTTTATTTTTTGGAGGCTTCATCAAGAGTACTTTAAGATCCCAAAAGGTGGTTTCAGATCTGATGGAGAAGGGGTTCAAATCGTAGAAAAAAATTCTACTGATAGGATTTACAAAGCTGCTGAAATCAGGAAAGCTATTTTTGTTTTGCTTAGTTGTTGGCCTTTATGGACCTCCACGATCTGATCCTTGCTATTTTCTAACATCCACAACTTGGAGAAGCTGCTCCAACAATTAGTTCAATTTTAGTTCGAGAAGATGTAGGGGCCCAAAAACTAATCTACTACATGAGCAGGATTCTTCGAGATATAAAAACAAGTTATTTTAAGGCTGAAAAGATGATCTACGTGCTTATTAGCTTTGCATGACATCTTCGATTCTACTTTCAAGTCCACTCGATGGTCATCCTAATTGATCAATCTTTAAAAGTGATCCTCCAAAGGACTGACATCTCCGAGCGCATGATGAAGTGGGCAAACAAGCTTGAAAAATTTGACATTAGCTTCTGACCTTAGCCCACCATGAAAGCCCAAACGCTCATCAACTTCCTTACAGAGTGCACCATCCTTGATGAGGAGCCATCCTGGACATGATCTGGGAATGCTAGAGAGTCATCCTTGATAAGATCTTAGGACTCCGAAGAATCTCCATGATGGATTCTACACATCAACGAGCCTCGAATGCATAAGGATGCAGTGCCGGCTCATCCTCATCAGTCTGGATAGAGTTGTAATAGAGTACGTCCTTCGATTCAACTTCAAAGTCTTCAATGATGAAGTCAAGTATGAAGCCCTCATCATCAAACTTTGACTCATAAAAGAGCTTAGGATGAAGGACCTCAAAGTCTTCTCCCACTTTCAGCTCGTCGTCGGACAAATCGGAGGAGAATATATATTTTTAATAATATTATTTTTATTTATAATATATATATTAATATATATATTATTAATAGGTCAAAGCTCAATTTCAAGTTTGAGTATAGCTCGATTGATATTTAAGTTGAGTCGAATCGATTTTGAGTTTTGTCTTTTTTTATTGAGATGAGCTCAAGCTTAGGATATTAAAGCTTGATCAATTTTGAGTCAATTTTTAAGTTCAAATATTTTGAATCAAATCGAGCTCGAGTTTTCAGCTACTCTCAGCTTGGCTCGGCTCGATAGCACCCCTTCATCTGGTCAATAGCCACACAAGACATACAAAAGAGATAATAAATAAATATTTTATTTAAAAGTTTTGTATATATTTCAGAAAAAGCTTATTATAAGGCAACTTCATTTGGACAATTTATTTTAGCAAAAGAAAGAAAAGATATAAGATTTGAGCTAAGACGACATCCTTGGGCTTAGCCATCAACCTTGGGCACAAAGCCTAACTATGCTCGATGAGGTTGTTGGTAATGTCTGTGTATGAAGGCCTTCCCCTTCAATAGTCATCGATCCTCGATAAGAGACATCGGAGATGGAATAGTGGGTACTCTCTCAAAAACCCGCATATCTTCCGAATATTCCTCCAAGGAGGTTGAAAAGCTAACTTATCGCAGGAGGGGAGAACTACCCCCTAGAAAGGTCCACGACCCTTCTATAAAGCACAATACTAGAACAGCCTCTGATGACCTCCATTGCAACTTTATGGTCAGAGCGATGGATTTTTTCAATACCTCCCATATCAAACTAGAATGCTTCCTGGTACATTCTCTTGAGATGCTCTGTGGCTGATTGGAGATAGGAGAGGACTCCCCCAGGTAGAAAAAAGTGCCGACGACTTCACGACACCAGATGAGGTGGCACCACCATAACATTACGAAAGATTATTGTTCTAATGATAGCCTCAAATAACAAGATCCCATTTATAGAGAAGCCGAACCTGGGTGCCTCCAACCACCCTCCAGACCATGTAACAGGTGTCACCACCTGAGAAGCCTTAGGGACTATGCCTCCTAAGAATCAATGTTCCAATCATCCTTTCCAACAGACTACCATTATCGAGAAGCATCAACATTAAATGTTGTGCTCCTTTAGGCTCCTAGGTAGTACCATCCTTCGATGCACGATCCTTTAGAGATATCTCAACTCCGATCAAGATCTTTGAAATTGTGTTCAACAAGGCACCAATAACAATGATGATTACAAAATATTTGACATAAAATTGAACTCCGATGATTAGATTGGAGGATCGATCCCTCGAAGATATTTCGGCTCTGACTGAGACCTCTAAAATTTTGTTTGGCATAATGCCGACGGCTTAGGGATATCATGATGTAAGTTAGAACCCCCACACTAGGATCCTCAAAATGCATCTGAGGATATGATCGAAGTCATTGACTTGGCAAATGTTGCACACCGTTATCAAAATAAACTTCAGTAATCTACATCGGCAAAAATGTGACTCTAAGAATGATCTCCATCCGAGGAGAATGCCTTCAAATAAGGTGTCAAAAATCGAACTCCGAAAGATATTTGATCATGCAAAAAAGGTCAATTATCAGGCAATGCCAATGAATTAGCAAAATTTGAGTCTAAACTTGCTCGCGAGCCACCTTAGAAGATCAATATTGGATGAAGGATGACCTCAACATTGGTTCTATCTAAGGTCAACGACTCGAAGAAAAAATTTATGAAAGTTCAAATAGACCTCATGGAGATACATTGGTAATAATCTGACGCCAACTACGGAGTCCCACCTAGAAGGACAACCTCGATGAATTGAGGTCCAAAAGAAATCTTGAAAATCGATCGATGACAAATGACATGTTCGGACCCCTGAACCGTCAGACGTTGGCCACGTGCCATAGATTAAGACCATCCGACCAAGCGACTCTACAATACACCACCATCTTGATTCAATCACGCAGATCGATCCACGTGAAGTCGCGCTGAGCCAATCGACTTTCGACATGTAGCAATCTTTGATTGGCTAATCTGTAACCGCCAATTCCTAGCCTTTAAAGCCGAAATAATGATTTGCCTCGAGCCAACCATCCCTCATAAATGCTCTAAGATTCGCAAAGTACCGAATCTCTCTAAATAATTAAGGTATAATTCATGAAGTGATTTGTCAAATCAGCATCGGGATTCATAAAATGATGTGATGATTTGTCTGAAGATCAGACAACTTGGATTTGCCAACTCAGATTTGCATCGAGGATTTTTTTTGAAGACTACTACTTCCTTCACTCGAAGCAACCACTTTGAACTAGGAAGTGGAGAGCAAGTATTATGAGATCGTACTACCTCGACCATTATCCTTTGGACTCATCCTCGGACATCTTCTTTGGATCAACTAAAATACCAAGATGGTCTACAAATGATAAACATTATTTAGACATCTTGATAAGGAAGCGGACTTCATCAGACTTGATCTCTGGATATCATCCTCGACCATATGCCAAGGACATCAGCGTGCCACCATCAATCTAGTGGTCAGACTTCAGCTGACGGCTCATCAAGACCGCCATGGAGAGCCAAGTTAAAATGATTTTATCGATCTATGTCTGACCTCTGGCTCGGGGACTTACTGACCCCAAGGTCGGGATCTAGCCGACCATGCATAATGAGGTTCACAACCCACAACGATATGGACACATCTAGGACGAGGCCTCGATCGTGTGCCAACCTCAAGCTGCTAATCTATTCAACCACATATGCAATCAATTAGAATTTTCTAACAAACTATCAGAGCATGGCCACCCCCCACAAGTAATAACTTTTGATTTACAGGTTAGTGGACAGATTTTCTATCCTAATAATCTAACAGATCGCTGTTTGACCTAACGGCCTATTGTGTTCAGACTTACGGGCCTACAACTCCATCTCCATATAAAAAAGTAATAAGTAGATCCTCGAGATAAGCTCAACTCCACAGAAAAAATTATTTTTGCACTCTTACCCTTTTTTCTCTCTCTTCTACTGTTCTCAAACTCCGACTGACTTAAATATTAGAAGGTTCTCCATCAGAGAACCCTCGATATATATTGACTTCTCTTGTAGATCCCTACTGGTGATCCGACGATCGAATCATTCTCCATCATTCTCGGCCACATCAGCTTCGATCAAAATCTTATGGTAACAAAGTTCATTTTATTTTCAGAGCCTTAAAGGATTTTTTTTTTAATTTTGTAAAAGATAGAAGAGAACCGGGAGAATTGGTTGAGTTGGCTCCATCAGATTCAATTTAGATTCAGATTTAAATTTTTTAAAAATTTTTAAATTTAAATTTAAATTTAAAAAATTATTACGAAGTAGATACCCATAAAAATATGATCGAATCCATTTTCACCCTTACCTCCGAGCATCATAGTTTTGGTCGATTTCTCGTGATAGCGAAAGTGGGTCGCCCATCTACTTTTATATGGCATATCTGCCACTAGAAGTTGACTTTAGGCCATTAGCAAACATAGTGGAATCGCAAGCTAGCTCAATCACACATAAGTGTCATGTCATGACAGCTGGGAGAGTGCATGGTGCGGGCTGATGTAACATAACAGCATTGAAAAACTTGCCAATGTAGCTTTGGCACAAGATATTAGACTTGTCGTCTCGACAAACGGAATTTAGCAAACCATTTTTTTTCTCGATGTCAAATTAATTAGGAACTCGATAGGGACAGTACTTCCGTCGGTTGCGACCGTATTTATGAAAAAAAAAATAACTTAAATAATCATAGATTTTCTAGCTGATGGGCGACGCCGTTGATATGTTTTAGGAATCGATGCATAACAGTAGGTGGAAACGTTGAAGTCAACTTGTTACTCCAACATTCTTCCTTCCCAACAACCCAACTTTGAAGTAGTAGCGATTTCGCATTTTTGGACGTATAAAATTAATTATTCTCCTGAGAGAGTCAACGTATTTCATTATTATTTTAAAATTTAATGAACATTGAAATATTTGTACATAATCCAATCAATCCATTAAAAGAAAAAAGAAGTAAGAAAAAAAAAGAAAAAAGAAAAACGCTCCCAAAACGAAAAGGAGCCTTGGATTATTCACCCTCGCACCTCAACAACTCCTCATCCCCTCTGTCTCCCTCTCCAAACTAGCTAGCAGCTACCCTTCCGGTCGTTGGCACTTCCCCTGATCCTAGAGAGCAATTAGGCGGGCTTGGGCCCTTTCTAACAAGGTGGAAGATCTTTTGGGGGTGGTAGCAGAGACTCGTCTGGTCCTATCCCGTTGTCCACCACGAATGCCATCTTTAGGCCCCACGTTGTATGCACCTCCAAATGACAGTGCATGAACCAAACACCTGCATCCATGCAAACCGTAAGAATTATCCTAGCTAATTAATTAGAACTCCTCCAACCTTAGTGCTGAAACCAACTGGTCAAATGACATGATGATTCATGAAATTAATATATTAAAATTTTACAGACCTGGGTTATCCGCGCTGAATCTTATTGCAGTCCATCCCCCAGAGGGAACTCCAATGGTGTTCCTTTCAACAGGATCGACAAGATTGAACTTGTAGGGCGACGTGTTTGGATTATAATTCCCGAGACCCCTTCCGACCGCGAAGAAATTGAAGCCATGCAGATGGAGGGGGTGGTTCTCCGGTGCTATAATGCCCGTGTCCTGGAGAACCACCTGCACCGAGGAATTGAAAGGA
This sequence comes from Elaeis guineensis, assembly GCF_000442705.2. Classification (NCBI taxonomy): domain Eukaryota; kingdom Viridiplantae; phylum Streptophyta; class Magnoliopsida; order Arecales; family Arecaceae; genus Elaeis; species Elaeis guineensis. The sequence continues at coordinate 81,885,649 of NC_026002.2, read as the reverse complement.
AGGCGATAGACCCGAGTCCCGGTCATGGTCCCCAGGTTCTTGGGGCCGCTGCCGGTGTAGTTGAAGTCTATCGGCGGCTTCCCCGGGAAGTCGTCGGTGAAAACCCCGGATATGTTGAAATAATGAGCTTGGAGGATGGCGGTTGTCGGCATGGTGAAGCTCACGTTGTTCATGTCTGCCACGACCCGGCTCCCATTAACGCACGTCGGGCACGGGTTGACGCCCAGACCCACGGTGAAGAGAAGGGAGTGGTCTACCGTCAACGGCACTCTGGCAGGGTACTGCTCGGAGTTTAGGCTACGGAGGGAATCGATGAAGTTGGAGGCGACGGGGGTCGCATTCTGAGGTGGTGGGTCGGTGGTGGTGAGGATGGAGGTGGACAGGGTGTTGGTGTAGTGCACGGTGGCCATGGCGGTCTGGTTGTCCACCGCGATAGGGGAGTCCATGAAAGTGGAGGCGGTGACCAGGTACCTGCCGGCCTCTCGATCGGCGGTGAGAAGGACGTTGGTGGTCTGGCCCGGAGTGATGAGTATGGTGTCGGTCTTGTAGGGCTTGGTGTAGCTGGCGTCGACCTCGACGACGGTCATCTGGTGGCCGGCCACCTTGAAGAAGAGCTCCTCATTAAGAGCGGCGTTGATGATTCGGAGCATGTACGTCTCGCCGCTCTTCACTTCTAGCTGGAACCCTGTTGTAACGAGCTAGCTAGGTCCACATTAGACCGAATATATTATTGCTTACGGTGCATCTTTTGCCACACAAAGTATTACTCGTCCAAATTAAATACATAGCATATACACGCACAAGTTTGAAACGTTAATTGGTAATTACCTTTGGAAGTAGGACAATCGGACATAGGGCCTGGATGGCCGTTGATGATGTGAGCATCAGAAACATTGGGTGCCAGACCCGTTTTCAGAGCCTGGTTGATGACGGCTTCGGTGTCCGCCTTCCACCACTCTCCTGAGAGTTTATAATAAGCAAATCATTGTCAACATCCCCCAAAAGGGGAAAATGGACCTCTTTCTTTCTTTCTTTCTGCCTAGTTTAATTTGATCAAGGTGGACCGGATTCATAATTCATAAATGATTCAAGCTGTCGACCTACCCAAGATGATGACCTCCTCCTTATATGGAGCGGGGAAAGGATATGGAACATTGAGTTTGGGCAAGATGACAATAGCACCGTGAACCGTGACCCTGAGCCACAGGATGTGTGCATGCCAGAAGAGTGTGCCCCTCTGGCCCGTGATGATGAAGTTGTACGCATAGCTGTTGCCTGGCTGAATTGGGCACTGGGTGATGTAGGCCGGCCCGTCGGCCCAACCAGTTCGAAGCTGCCTCACTCCATGCCTGCGGACCAAATTCATGCACTGGGTGTTTGGAAATTCTTTTCTTCCAAAATTGTACAGTGTCTAAAGTCGGACAGTTTGTGATGATGCTACGTGCAATGTCCACATGCATGGAGCCTACTCACCAGTGGATGGTAACGTTGTACTTGACCTGGTTGATAACATTGACGAGCACATTGTCACCTTCTCTAGCGTACAGTGTTGGCCCAGGGAATCGGCCGTTCACAGTCACGATGGGTTTGGTGGAGCAGAGCCGGGTCGCCGTTTTCATCACCACCTGCACAAGGCACGCCAAGGTAGCTCAAAGGTATCGGTCTTTAAAGCTGCTCTTAGTGTTGAGTAAAAGGTAAGCCATGAAAGCATCGCATTAATTGATGGATGAGTAGGTAGGTTCCAGGTTCAGTCGACCCGTGATGATCCATGCTCGGCTTTTGAAAGGCTGGTTGTTTGGCGCATTGGTTCGGTATTGGGCTGATCAATGGGCCGGCCCATTTTGTGGATCGGCCGTAGGCCTTATTGTCAAGATTGCGATTTAGCCCTCAGAAAGATAAAGAATTCATAAGGAAACGAAATCTGGGTGCCCTCAGTGAATAAGAATAACAGGAAGACTTTTGTCACCAAATATATATATATATATATATATATATATATATATATATATATATATATAAAGTTAGAGTAAAAGCTAAAAATAGTGTTTATTTCGACTTTTTTTTTAAAAAAAAAAAAATACATCGGTTGGCCTCTTTTCCATTACTCCGGATCAAACTAATAGGATTGTAATATTTCATAGTCCTTTTGCAATTTTTTTTTTTTTTTTTACTTGGATATTTAATTCACATTCAGTGGTTAAGTAATCATGCGATGAAGTGCATCATCTCCACCCATGAAGCAGTCTGGATCTATTAAGCAGTCCTGCACAGCACTTCAATGCAAATCTTATGATGAAACGAGACAACAGATTGTTAGCAAATATAATGGCCGGGTGTGCCGTCACAAAAAAGCCACGGCAACGTTGGACGTGGAAGGCTGCTACTTACATTGAACGTATAGTGTCGAGTCCTCCCATCAACGAGCACTGGAAGCAGGATCGCCACTAGCACCAAGGCTCTGATATAGGACAGCATCTTTCCTTCTCTCTCTGTGTGCGTGTGTGCGTGCGTCGTTGTACAATTCCTATGCATGGGAACGACTGGCCAACGCACCCTTATAAAGGAATTAATGGAGATTCTAGCTGCCAAGTCCTTTTTAATTTTAGGTGGCGGGGAACCTTGATCGACAAGGTTCCGGTAGCATAACCGCACACTACCTCCGGATTACTTGAATCCCACATAAAGTTGACATACATTGCCCAATAATATAGCCCTCGAACCTACTCCGTTGGGGCCTCATGTCGCCTTTTCGATTGGTAAAAAGGTGGATTTCATGTAGAAACATTCTCGTAAACAAGCTAGAATTCACCGAGACACCGTGATTTTTTTGATATTCGGATCCATTATAGCTTGATGCACTTGGATAGAACGAACTGATACAGTCCAGATGGCAACCAAGGATGGGATAAAAATTTGGTCATCTCTGGTTGATCAGTTGGTGGTTGCCTTCAGGTTAATTAATTAGTGCCGTACGTCTTCTCCCGGTGGTTTAAGCAATTAAGCGTGGGTGGAAACGAGTAATCCGCTTTTGTCTTTCCAGTCGTGTAATCATTGAGCAAGTACAAGCGCGCTCTCCTATAGGAAATAAAATTATATATGTTATCACAAATATCCCTTACTGGCTACTTGTATAGTCTCCAGTACTAGTCATCATTTCTTTCAATAAATTTGCTTCCCCAATTCCATTTCCATCTCGATCGCTGTCACCTAATTAATTACTCCGAGCTTGGGTCCGTGGCCAAACCGATCGAGAAGCCTATGCAGCCAGGGGGTCGAGCAAGGGCCGGCGGCCATCCGAACCGACATCTGGTGGTTACTGCTTTCATTTTTGAAGTGAAGCATCAGGATGCATGCCCAGTGGGTGGTCCACTGCCGAGTCATGTTCCCATTTTTAGCTTTAACAAATGGAGTGTTTCTAACTTCCAACTAGCAATTGCCATCATGGCATTGCTCCACAAAATGTGGTTGAACGGTTCCCATCTATTGTACTCTTATGGGATATTGCGTGCTGGCTTGAAGGCTAAGCTATCCAGCTGGTGAAAGCCGGCCGGTATGAACGTCAACCATTAATACTCTTCTGGGAAATTGATTTAGGCTACATTCCTGGCCGACGTCATGCAATCCGATCGATTGCAACTGTGAGAATGCTCTCGATCGGTGCTCCCTCAAAACCATGGATGCCAGTGGCGACATTTCTACTGAGAACAAATCATAAAGATTAATTCTACATTTTTCGTCTAAATGATATGTATATCAATCAACCATCATTTGACAGCATCGATCTATGTACCGCATGTCACTTCATTTATATATAGCCAGTTGGACATAAAGTGACGTACATAAAGCCACTGTATTAGCTTTCTACAAAATTATCGAATGCTTCGCCTGCACCACTTTTATAAAGGAAAGCCCAGCTTGACTTCTTTCGTTCGTAAGATTCCCACGTTATCCAATGAGTTCTACATCACATGGTTGGATAGATGATCTCAACTTATGCACCAAACGATGCTAGACACTTGGCATAGAAGATTAATTGGTTGGTTGAATAGCATCCAGTCGCACCAGTTGATAATTAGAACATCAACACGTAACACTCTTCCATGCTCCCAAGCGACGCTTACGCTTTACTAGCGCTTGATGTGAGCGTTACAAAATGAGAAGGTTGACCGCTAAAGTTGGATTTGCTGTATATGTTCTCCATTTATATTGCTCTGTAGATCCAGCATCGTATGAAAGGATCTGCAGGTTCGCCTCTCTGATACCTTGATAGACCTGACTTGGATCTTAATGAACCAAGAAGAGCTATGCCAAAAATTTTGTTTTGCACGTTTCATATAATCACGGAATGACTTCTTAATTACTACATGGCAAGGAGAAAATTTGATCTTAACATAATTAAACTACAGGAATACTGTTGTTAAATTAATAAATTTTATTTCTCAATATGTTATATGTAAAGAACATAATCAACAAATTATAGAAAAATTTATCATTAATATATATTTTCGTTGCTTTATATCATGGCTATGGAATCATTTTGTGGTTACTATATTAAAACCCGAGATTTGGGTTGATTAGTTATCATGTGATCCTCACGTGATAACATTTTGTGATAAGATAGATGGCCAAATTATATTGCAATGAATTTAAAATTTTAATGATTAATTAATATTTTTAAGATATATTTGAATATTTTTACATCATTGAGTTGAAAATACCATGAGAATCTGACTTTTAGCCCATCCACCTTGTATTTTCTAAGATCCTATCCAAATCTAGTCTAGATCCTTGCTTTGGGGTGTTTGAAAAGAAAAAATATATGTAAAAATTTTTCTTCTTCCCATAGGATTTGGACTAGATGAAGGTTGATCGATACAGGATTATGCTTAAATGAATGATCAAATTCACAAATTTTATAAAATTTTCAATTCAATTTTATAAAAATAATCAAATGTATGTTTAAATTTTAAATGAAATAGTCCATAGTTGGAGTGGTATCTCTGAAAATTCTTTTCTAATTGTTTTTGATAAAAATTTTCTTCTAAATTTAATGATAGATCTCTTTGCATATGATGCCTATAATATAAATCCTAATTTTATGTTTCTGGGCATTTATTGTATAACCATTCCATGATTCCTACATGAATATCGAAAATGAAACATGTTAATATTATTTAAGTACATGATTTGGAAATAATTTGTTATTTTTTATTATTTATTTATTTATTCTCCATCACTACCACCAATTATGGTCATGACTATGGCGTACAAAAGCCGCTGTCACCACGTGATGTTGAGCCTCCTCTTCCGACTTCCGCGACGGCCGACGACGTCAATGTCTCCCTCTCCCGTGCCGTTTCCAAACCAACATTAATTGCTTCCAGGAAAGGTCTTTTCAATCGGGCCCAGAAGCCGGCGACAGGGAAGGAGACTGTGTAATTTTCTTATGGACACAGTGGTCTCTTGGACTTTAGGGGAGGGAGTTTCTCGTTTAAGATATGGAGATTCCGAATCTGGTCCATATTTGAAGGATATGCATGTGAAATTTTTATTCGGTATCCAAACCATTTTATCCACACTTCTCTCTCTTCATCTCATCCATATATTTTAATATAAATAAAATCAGGGAAGGAAAAAGATAAATCGACCAAAACGAGAAGGCTTTCATCCCCTCCGCCGTATCCTACCCATCTTATCACAGAACGATTTGAGATATGTGTTTGAATTTTATGTAGATTAAAAAATTTGATTCTCATCCTATTAGGTACTGTTGCGGCTCATCTCTGATGGTGAATGGTTAGATAGCCATATCTGAATATCGAACAGCAAAAAATTGATGGGAAAAAAATTACTAAGCAGAGAAAAGACACAGTTGAGAAGATTGAGAATCAGAACGAAAGCTCACGGTACGTTGAATGGAGGTGGGAAGGTGGGATCAATTTGAATTAGATGAAGAGAGCCTCCTAGACAGGTTACAGTTTTTATCGGAACACCATTTGGATGCTGTATCTATATCTTGATGTTTCTGATTTGTCTGATTCGAAAGTGAATTTGGATGAAGCCTTAACGCAATTGAGCGAGAAGCCAAAAGACAGTTACAAATTTTTTAAATTCGTAATTTCTCGCAGAGTATGTCACGACAAGGATGATGCAGGATCTTTTGATATCGACGAAGTCAAGCCAGTTGAGTTAGATCCTACTGTGGAGTTTAATCGGGTGGAGAAGCATCGTATTAAATTCTAAAAATTTGGCAAGCTTTTCCCTTTTCTTCTTTTTTTTTTTTTGTAAGATCGATCGCAGAGCTGGCCGGATCCTTGTAAATATTTTAATGGAATGAAATAATAGCTCTTTCATTTACGTGCTAAGCTTATATATATATATATACTTATTTTTTTTACCATAGATAAATAAGTTAAGATTGTATTCCACGCATTGCCAATCAAAGGCATTCCAGGCATTGCCGATCAAAGGCATTCCACACATTGCTGATCTAAGGCATTCTATGCATTGCAAATCACAAAACAACAAACCATATATTTTAAAGAAAATTTTTATTTATTGAAAAAATTACATTACTGGTAGTATATATGGAGGTTCTTCGAATTCCAAGGTCGCGGTAGTAAAGTTTCGTCAAGTTTTATCAATCGATAAGTTTTCGATTTGATGATCTCAAGCACTCGATATGGTCCCTCCCAATTTGGAGATAGTTTATCTTGTTCTTCTGGTCAGAAAACTTCTGCTCAGTGTAGGATTAAATCACCGACTCTGAAAGTTTTGTTTCGGACTCGAGAATTTAAGTAGTGGGCTATTTTGTGGTGGTAGGCTGCCATTCTAATTTGAGCTATTTCTCGGACCTTCTTCAGTAAATCTAAGTCTGCACGCTGCCTTTTCGAGTTGGTCTGCCTTTCAAAATTTTTAATCCTCACTGATGGAACCCCAACCTCCATCGGTATTACGGCTTCCATGTCAAAGGTGAGACTAAAGGGAGTCTCATCGGTGGGAGTTTTGGGTGTTGCTCGATAGATCCAGAGCACGTGATAAAGTTCCTCGACCCAAGAGCCCTTGGCTTTGTCCAGACGCCTTTTTATGCCTTGCAGGAGAGTTTGATTTGTGACCTCGGCTTTTCCATTTGCTTGAGGATGCGCCACAGATGTCAGATGGTGGGAGATTCCATGGTCTTCACAAAATTCTACAAATTTAGCTCCTGAGAATTGTCACCCATTATCTATTATCAATATTCAAGGTAAGCCAAATCGACAGATTATCAATCTCCGATGAAATTTTTCACTCTCGTTTATGTGATTTTAGCGAGGACTTCAGCTTCCACTGACTACGTAAAATAGTCCACGACATCCAAGAAGAACTTTTGCTACCCAAAAGTTAGAGGAAATAGGTCAAAGATATCCATCCCCCATTGTGTAAAAGGTCAGGGCGTTTATATGGGGGTGATCTGCACAGAGGGTAGATGCTGTATGTTAGAGTTTCTTTGGCATTTATCACACCGCTTAACTAGATCCTTGGCATCTCTTTGCATTGTCAGATAGTAATAACCTTGCCGAAGGAGTTTGTAAGATAAGGCTTTCTTTCCAATGTAGCTTCTGCATATTCCTTCATAGACCTCCCTCAGGGCATAATCCACCTCTGATGGTCGCAAGCATTTCAGAAGAGAAAGAGAGAAGGATCTCTTATATAACTTTCCTTCATGCAAGACATATCGAGATATTTGATATTTGATCTTATGCACCTCCTTTCGATCAATTGGCAGAAATCCATCTTTCAAATAGTGGAGAAGAGAATCGATCCATGAGGATTTATCATCCATCTACATCACCTCTATGAGATCCTCTATGATAGGTTTCTTCACTACCTCGAAGTAGGCTTTAGTAGACAGATCAGAAGGCGAGGAAGCGGCCAGCTTAGACAATAAGTTGGCCTGTGTATTTTCTGTTAAATGAGTGCCCTAGAAGCCAATTGTTGGCTAATACATTTTATAATTTTAGAGCTTAACTTTATACTTATAATACTATTATTATTAATAAAGGATATTTTTATTTTCAATCATATTTTTGTGTCTATGATTTGTCCTAGAAATTAACAAAGATGATTTTGTATATTCTCAAGATGTTGAGAATTTGAGATATATATTAATTAGTGATTAGTTTCTAAATACTTCCGATCAAGAGATCATCACAAATGACAGTGATCAATCCATTTAAAGATCGATGTATGGATTACCTCCCTTCTGGATAGATGAGTCTCAGATCTGTAGTTTAGGAATACTAGGGTGAGAGTGCAAGTGGTTGTTAAAAAATAACTTGCACTGAGTATGACCAACATGAAAAATTATTTAGATGTCTACTCACTCGTTAGTGATTGTCTCGATGCTACAGTGATATGAGTAGTCCTTTGACCTGTGGTATCATTGACTATTCACAACGAGACTACTAAGTTTGACTACACGTTTTCTTGGTCCCTAGCCATTCGGATCCTTGCTGTACATGTTGGCTACAGTAGATTCAAGTTTACTGTTAAAAGTAGGATACATTTAGATGAAATCTATCAATCTTGATAGAAAAAGAGAAGTCCTATGTGATTTACGAGACTGAATTCAGAAAATCTTTAATCAAAATAAGTGCGAATACTGAAAAAGTGTTTCCACAGGATTCACAAGTAAACTCGAGTCGAGCTAATCTGGCATATGACTGATGATGGAATCTGACAAATTTTTTATGACCTCCATCAAGTCGAGACTCACGATAGAAGGACTGAATCACATGATAACTGTACCTAGGAGTTCATATTTTTATTCTACTAGATTGCCACCACATACTGCTAGGTGTCACTAATGGATTGTAGGATTCATCGGACGTCGTCTTGATGATTGATGACCCTCGAAGAGCAGAGTTAGAATTATTTTAACCTATCAAAAAGAGTTTTGATGATATTGTGATAGAGATCACAATATATCTCACTATTAGATAGAATGGAACCTATGGGATCACACATTAAGAGATTTAATCTTGAATTAACTAATTGGATTTATGAAGTTCTAATTAGGTTAGGATTTATTGAAATTTTATTGGATTTAAGAGAACTATGCTAGCATATGGTTAAATCTAATTCTTCTTGAGACTTGGGTTCCTTATTAGATAAGGATTGGATCAAGTTTATAGCCTTGAACCTTAACTAGATCCATTTTGATTTGGATTTAGAGGGGCACCTATTTAAGGGCTTAAAAGGATTGGATCAAGGCAATTAATTGTTAAATAAATCACTTTATTTTTTCTCTTGTAATTTCCTTCTGTGGCATAGAATATTTGGAAAGAAAAGAGGAGGCACATACCTCCCTTTTTGAAAAGTCCAAAGGGCGCAAACCTCTTGGAGTGGGCATAAGAAGAGAGAGGGGCATGCCTCCTCTTTTGCCTTGGCATGGAAGGAGAGAGAGAGAGGGGCTACACCTCCTCTCTTGTGTGCAAAAAACCTTAGAGGAGCACCAAGAGTTGGAGCCCCAACTACTTGCCTTTTTTGATGTGGGCACCCACTCTACCTGCCTTATCGGATGTGCGGTGCCACATCTACTTGCCAAAAAAGATGGAGACCTTTTCAATTGGGTCTGATTTTTTGAAAAAAAAATCAGATTAAAAGCTAAGAATTCTTGTGAGATAAAAACTAATCTTTTTAGATAGATTGGAAATTAATTTGGAATCAAGAAAAGGTCAATTTAAGAGATGGTCTCTTAGGATTTCAAAATTGATTGAATTGTGAATTCAGATCTCCTCTCTCCATCTCCACACCACTTTCCCTTCCTCCTCTCTTTCCAACATCCAAAGGTTGGGCATCCCATCTTCCCACATGCCCGAGTTGAGGGTGATCTTTTCTACAGCAAGGAACAGGGAAAAAGGTATTAGATTTGTGTCCTATAAGTCAATTGTTGGCTGACACATTATGTAATTCTAGGACTTAAACTTGTACTTATAATTTTTTATTATCAATAAAAGATTTTTTCATTCCAATCATGTTTATGTGTCCATAATTTATCCTAGAAATTAACAAAGATGATTTTTGTATATTCTTAAAGTATTGAGAATTTGAGACATACATTAATTAGTGATTAATTTTTAAGTACTCTCGATCAAAAGATCATCACGGAGGACAGTGATCAATCCATTCAAGATCGATGCATAGTTCACCTCCTTTGTGGACAGACGAGTCTCAGGTCTGTAGTGTAGGGACACTGGGATGAGGGTGCGGGTGGTTGTTAGAGAATAACTTACACTGAGCATGACCAATATAAAAAATCACATAGATGTCTACTCACTCATCAGTGATCTTTCCGATGCTGCAGTGGTGTGAGTGGTCCTTCGACCTTACTATCATTGACTATTCACAGCAAGGCTACTGAGTTTGACTGCACATTCTCTTAATCCCTAGCCATTCGAGTTTGCTGAGTATGTTGGCTTCAGTAGGTTCAAATTTGTTATTTGGAGTATGATGCACCTAGAAAGAATCTATCGATCTTGGTAGAAAAGAAGAAGTCCTATGCGATTTGCGAGACTAAGTTCAGAAAATTTTTGGCCAAAGCAAGTGTGAATACTAAAAAAGAGTTTCCACGAAATTCATGAATGAACTCGAGTCGAGTGAATCTTATAAATGATTGACAATGCAGTCTGACGAGTTCTCCATAACCTCCATCGAATAGGAACTCACGATAGAAGGACTGAATCATATGATAACTATACCTAGGGGTTCATACTTTCATTCTACTAAGTTGCCACTACATACTACTAGGTATCACTGGTGGATTGTGATACTCATCAGGTATTATCTTGATGATCGATAAACTTCAAAGAAAAGAATTATTCCAACCATCGAAAAGAGTTTCGATGATATTATGATGGAGATCATAATATATCTCACTACCAGATAGAATGAAACCTATGGGGTCACACATTAAGGAATTTAATCTTGAATTTATCAATTGAACTTATGAAGTTCTAATTAGATTAGAGTTTATTAAAATTCTATTAAGTTTAAGAGAACCATGCTAGCACATGATTAAATCTAATTCTTCTCAAAACTTTGATTGAATAAGTCCATAGCCTTGAACCTAATCTAAATCTATTTGGATTTAATTGAGTGCCTAATTGTTAGCCCAAGAGGATCGAATTAAGTCAATTAGTTGGCTAAATTATCTCCTCATTATCTCTTCATTTTCTCCTTATTATCTCATAATATGTGTGTGGAATAATTGGAAAGGAGGGTGGTGCCTACCACCCTTTTTGGTAGGAACAAGGGGCGCCAATCCCCTGGATAATGCAAGAAGGGCCCGCCCTCTCTTATGGCATGGTGTGGAGGAGAGAGAGAGGGGCCACACCCCCTCTCTTGAATAAAAACCCTAGAATGGGGCATCAAGGGTTGGCACCCCAACCACCTACCCTGTATTCCATGGGTGCCCACTCAGATTGCCTTATCTGGCTGGGGCACCCCATATGCTTACCAAAAAGGGCTGATAACCTACCAATTAAGTCTGATTTTAATGAAAAAAATTAGATTTGAAAGATAAAAATTCTTATGAGATAAGGATGTGCCTTTTTAAGTTAATTGGATTTCTGATTTGGATCAAGGAAGGGCCTATATAAAGAGAAGGTCTCTTAGAATTTTAGAAGTTAGTTTTTATTGATTAAAATCAGATCTCTCTCCCTCTCTTCCTTCTCTATGCCACACCTTCTTCCTCTTCTCTTTCTCATGCCCAAAGATTGGGCGTCCCACCTTTCTACATGCCAAGAGTTGAGGAGTTATTCATCTACAGTGAGAAATGAAGAGAAAAGGCCGCAAATCAAAGAGTTAATTCTGCAGTCTAGATCAGAGAGTCGATGAAGGTTCTAAAGGATTGAGATCCTATTTGGAGAAGAAAGATCTACTACGAGAAGATCGATTTGAGGTTGATCTCGATGGATATCTATAGAAACCGAACACATGTGCGGCTCGAGGAACTTCGAACTTGAGATCATCGATAGAGGTGAATTTCTATCCATGCTAAGGTATTGAGATTTGATCTAATACTTATTTTATTTTTAAATTATATGGATATCTTTTCTTCTAGACTTGGATAGGATTAGATATGATTTAATGTATGTGGGATTAAAGGGTTTAACCCGATTATTTTTTTGCTGTGATTGAAAAGATTTTTGAAATCTATGCATGCATCCTATCTGACTTTGTAATAGTACTATCAGAGCCATTGATTTTTTAAAGACATATATAATCTGGTTTTTATCTTAAATCTGAAAGTTTTGGTGATTTAAAATTAATTTTGTACAGATATAAGGTTGCATGGTATAGTGTTTACCTCTTATATTGTAAAAATTATTCAAGTACAAGATTGATCGATTTTGAAAATTATTTTTGAAGTAATTAAATTAATATTTTAGATCTAAAAATTAATATATGTGATATGTCTTATTTTATATTTAGATCTGAAATTAGAATGATTAAAAATTCATATTAAACTGATATAAGATTGTCCTGGTATAGGATTTACCCGTTATATTGAAAAGATTGTCTTAGTTTGATATGAATTAATTTTTTGAAAAATATTTTTAAAATATTTTAATTATTATTTTAGATCTGATTATATAAGTATTTGATACATATATTTTTAGTTTTAGGTTTAAAATTTGATGTATATGTGGTGCATATTTTAATTTAGATCTGAAACTATATATATATGATATATGACATTAGGTTTACATCTGAAATAATTTCAAGATCATAAGTCACTAATGCATGCAATAAAATATAATCTAAAAAATTATTTTTAGACTTGAAATTATGTTGTTGCATGTGGGTATAGATTGAACAAATTAGGTCTAATAATCAAACCACAATTAGATTCAAATTGATTAGATCAGGCTTGAACCCGTTGTCGATTTTGAGTAGTTGATTGAACCTAATCGATGGTTGATTAGAATTAGATCAAAGGGGCTCAAAGTCGAGTTTAGTTGTAGTTGATTATATCGATTCATATTTTGATGTGAGTTGATAGACTCAAAACTGAATTTGGCTCAGTGGTTCGGGCCCATTTCAATAGATTAACCTGATCAATTTTAATTGACCAATTTGGTGTTTAAGACAAGTATTTAGATGGTGATTATTTAATTAGTTTTGTTATCTGATCTGACTAATTTTGATTGGTGTCTGAGAAAAGCAACAGAGGGACCCCCACTCATCTTAACTTACCTGATCATCTTGGGAGATTCAGTTTCCTGCTAGATTACTTGTTGACTTGAGTTCACCTATGCCGACTAGACTGGTTAGACATGTTGATGTACTGATCTAAATTTGATCAGTCAGATGTCAAATCTGCTGATTTAAAAGAGATCTAAATCTAAATCTTCTCACTAAATATTAAGTCTAGAGGTCTTCCATCATTGCAAAGATGTGGATACCTTCTTGGTGTTGATCGTTCTCGGCTGGTTACAGTAGTTCAGTTGCATTAAAAAGATACAACCACTCTATTGACATTTGATGTCCCGAGGTAGAGATAGGGTTGGGTCCAATAACTATTAGATGAGGGTTCCAATAACGGCTTTGTATCCATTGATGAACAATGAATCTGACTTAACTAAGAAATATGCCAATAACTATTAGATAAGACCACAGGACTTAGAGACTAAGCCCACTGCATCTTGCTTAGTGAAGTAATAGACAAAGTGTTGTCCACTTATTGGTTTGTATTTACTAATAACTATTAGGTGAGGTGTGTATAGATTAATGAGATCGTAGCACCCACTTGAAATCGATCGCGTATAGGTTTTCTTTTTTTCAGTCGAGAAGTGTGAAAGATTCGAAGAAATATTGGGAGCCTTTGTTTGTTTTTAAAATCTCTAGAATAAATAATTTTATAAGTACAAATATCTAACTAGAAACTATTCTCTCTATAGATAACTATGTCGAGTTTCAACCCTTTAGCCCATATCCTTGATACCAATATGTTGATCGGTACAAACTATAAAGACTGACTCCAAAATTTGAGAATCATTCTCAATTTTGAGAAACTCACCCATGTTCTTAATCAGGATGCGCCTGTGTTGCCGCTTGTCTATCCTCTGATTAACGAGCTGCACTTGAGAAGTAGATGGATGAAGATAACAAGGCAAAGTGTTACATTTTAGCATCCATGTCCAATGATCTTCAGCAACAGCATGAAGACATGAGAACTGTCAGAGAGATGCTGACTCACCTGTAAGAGTTGTATGGTGAGCAAAGTTACACAGCTCGTTTTGAGATCTTTCAGAGACTTTTCAGAATGAAAATACGTGATGGACAGTCTGTTAATGATCATTATTTGACAATGATCAAGGACATCGAGGAGCTTCAAAAGCTTGGTTTGAATATGGACAAGGAATTGCAGGTGGATCTGATCTTTCAGTCTTTTTTTGATTCATATGGGCAGTTCATCATGAACTACTATATGAATAAAATTGATAGCACTTTGCTCGAGTTATTGAATATGTTGGTAACAACAAAGGGTACCTCGAAGAGTTCAAGAGGTACAATTTTGACTGTGGAGTGGACTTCCTCCAAAAAAAAATCTTCTTTCAAGAAGAAGAAGAAGCCTACGAAGAAGTAAAAGAATGAGGCCAAGGCCAAGAAGCAGGTACCGAAGAAGGTTGACAATAAGGGAAAGTATTTCTATTGCAACGTCAAAGGCCACTAGAGGAGGAACTATCCGGCCTACCTGGTGACTGTCAAAAGCAGGAAGAAGGATGGGCCTTCTGAAGTACGTCTGATATGCTCGTTATTGAAACTAATCTAACGATTTTCTCTTCTTCTAGTTAGATTCTAGATTCTAGATCAAGTGCTCATTTGTGTACTTCTATACAGGATCTTGAAGAAGTGAGAGGACTGAGGGAAGACGAGATCATTTTTCGGATCGATAACGGAGCAAGGATTGCTGCTGTAGCCGTCGGCACCTACCGTCTGAATTACCCTTAGGACTTAGTTTAATTCTTAAAGACTGCTATTATATACTTGTAGTCAATAAGAATTTACTTTCTATATCTGTGCTGGTACAGGATAATTATATTTTTTATTTCAATAAAGATATGTGTTCGATTATTTCAGAAATAAAATTATTGTACATGCTTTCTTGATTGATAGTTTTTATCATTTGTATATGGATATGAGTGTAAATATTAACGAGCAAATTATGAATACCATAGGATCTAAGAGACTTAGAGATAGAATTAGCCGAAAGTATCTATGGCACCTTAGGCTAGGTCATATTGGAGAGGACAGACTCAATAAACTGAAGAAAGATGGTCTTCTCAGACCATTGACTTTTGCGTCTTATCCAGTTTGTGAATCGTATCTTTAAGAAAAAATGACCAAGTTGCCTTTTGTGGAACAAGAGGAAAGGGCCACTGAGATATTAGCCCTGGTACATATTGATGTGTGTAGTCTATTTGATATATAAACTAGGGGTGGCTATATCTACTTCATAATTTTTATCTATGATTATTAACAGTATGGGTTTGTATATTTGATTCATCGAAAGTTTGAAGCCTTTGAAAAGTTCATAGAGTTCAGACATGAAGTAGAAAAATAGATCGAAAAATTTATGAAGATTCTTCGATCAGATCGAGGAAGAAAATACATTAGTGAAAAATTTTAGGCCTATCTCAAGGATAATGACATAATCTCATAGTGGATACCTCCAGAGATGCCTCAGCTTAACGGAGTATCTGAAAGAAAGAATCGGATCCTATTAGATATGGTCCAGTCCATGATGAGCTTCACAGACCTTCCCATCTTTCTCTGGATATATGCATTGTTTTTTGTGATTCATCTTTTGAATCAAATTTTCTCTAAGTTCATTCCTACCACACCACATGAGTTATGGCATGGTAAGAAGCTAACTCTTGAGTACCTCAAGTTTTGGAGATATCCAGCCCATGTAAAGTGATAGCAGGCGGACAAGTTAGAGGCTAGATCCTTTAGGACTCGTTTTATAGAGTATCCTAAGAAAATCATGAGATACTACTTCTATCTTTTTGAGAATCACAATGTGATTGTGCGTCGTTATGCCGTCTTCTTAGAAACAGAATTTATCCAAGATGGAGATAGTGGGAGGAAGATTGAGCGTGAAGAAAAAATTTCTAAAGAGCACCGAGTCCAAGAACCTGAACCCAATAATGAGTTAGTAGATGTGATACCTTCTCCACCTCGTAGATCAAGTAAGATCTCCCATCCTCTTGAAAGGTACTTAGGTATTCTTATAAAAGATTTAGAAAAAGCATTATTTATGGGAGATAGGGATATTAGAAAAGATCCCAAGACCTACAATGAGATAATATTAGATATAGACTCTAAAAAATGGATGGAAGTAATGAAGTCAGAAATTGACTCCATGCATTCCAACTAGATTTGATCCTTAGTAGATCCACCTGAAGGTATTGTACTTATTGGGTATAAATAGATTTACAAAAGAAAAATTGGGTCAGATGGTAAGGTAGAGACCTATAAGGCAAAGCTAGTTACAAAAGACTATAGTCAATGCGAAGGTATTGACTATCATGAAACTTTTTCATCCATAGCCATGTTAAAATCCATCCATACTTTGCTTGCCATAGTAGCTTTTATGATTATGAAATTAGACAGATGGATGTAAAAATTGCTTTCCTAAATGGATATCTTGAGAAAGATATCTATATGGAGCAGTCTTTGGATTTTAGATCCAGTGATAGTGATCATAAAATCTGTAAGCTGCAAAGATCCATATATGGACTCAAGCAAGCATCTCAGAGTTGGAACACTTACTTTAATAATATGATCAAAATATTTGATTTTATCAAAAATAAGGAGGAGCCATATATGTACAAAAAGATTAGTGAGAGCACTGTCATATTCCTCATATTGTATGTGGATGACATCCTCCTGATTGAGAATGATATTCCCATACTGACATCGGTCAAAGTATGGTTATCGAAAGAGTTTGCTATGAAAGTCCTAGGAGAAGCCTCAACATTCTTGGTATAAAGGTCTATAAAGATAGATCTAAGAGGATGATAGGACTCTCATAATGAATGTACATAGAGAAGGTGCTGAAGAGATTCAGTATGAAAAACTCTAAGAGGGATCTTTTGTCCCTCAGACATGGCATTCATTTCTTCAAAAAGATGTATCCTGACACACCTGAGGAGATTCAGCGCATGAGCAAAATCCCTTATGCTTCGACAATAGGGAGCTTCATGCACGCCATATTATGTACACGACCTGATATAACCCTTGTCGTGAGTGTCATGAGCAAATATTAGATGAATCCAGATGAAGAATACTAGATTGCTGTTAAAAATATCTTTAAGTACTTAAGAAGGACTAAGAATTTATTGTTAGTCTTTGGTGGAGGATCGGAGCAGAAAGTTGAGAGATACACTGATTCAGACTTCATGACTGATGTCGATGATAGAAAATATTGCTCTAAGAATTGATTTTAATAATCACATTATTTGAGAGGACTACTAATGTATTTTCTATCTTTAGAGATTATTTTTGTGATGTATTAGGTAGTCCAAGAGATTGGGTTTGAAAAGCTTTATCAAGTGTGCTAAAAGTTGATGTTTCAGTAAGTTAGAGAAGTTTTTAAAGGCTTTTGAGAGTATCCAAATTGATTTAAATCTACTTGAGAGCATTTAGAAGTGTTATGATAAGTTTTGGATCTTAAATGCATAAAAAAATTGGGTTGGAACAAAATGAGACGATCCATCTGGGTCATCCCCTTTCGTTGGGCAGTCGGCATACTTCATTTTGGCTCATGGCATGCAGTGGGACGATCCATGTGATTGAGACGATCCATCTGGGATGACCCCTGAGATCTTGAGACCAAAATAGAAAGCTGAACTTTCTGTTTGGCCTATTGGGATGCCTCATGGGATATCCCAATACCAATGGGATGTCCCATTCTGGGCGACCTGCATAACGGCTAGTTTTTAGCTCATTTTTTATGCATTTAATACACATTAAACACTCTCCAATGGCTCAAAACTAACTCTAAGATATTCTTAAGGATAGATAGTGATTATAAAAGCTCTCTTAAAGAGAAAAATCAGTAGTTTTGCTAGCATTCAAAGTTCATATCCGTGAAAAGCTCATTCAGCCTTAAAAGAGAAAAAAGAAGTATTCAATCACTTCACCAACCACTCTCCAGCAGCAATCAAGTATGGAATTCATTAAGGGTGTTCAACAAAAGCTTCTTCTCCTTGAGTATTGTATTTATTTTGCATTCATTGTATCTATTTAAGGAGATTGTGTGCTGAATTTCTTGTACTCTATTTTTTTGAAATTATATTTGGATTTTTGAGTTTTGAGAGGTTTCAAAACTCACTTGGGTTGATTCGAATCCTGAATCGAATTATTGAGGGTTGGCTTATACTTAAAAAATAAGTATTCTTGCTTGGATAATAAGGTTCGGAGTGTTCGACGTGTTGTAACTTTGAATCCATTTAGTGGATTGAATTTTTAAGTAGAGACTTGGAGAGTGGATGTAGGTGCAAGATTGGCACCGAACCACTATAAATTTTTATGTTTGCTATACTTACTTTTTTTTACTTGTTCTTTGTACCATTTATTTATATTTTTTCTTTTGTGTTTGAATTTATTTTTATTGAATATCAACCCACTTCACTCAATCTCTTTAGCATACTGTTTTAGTGCACTAATCTTTTAAAATTTTAAAAAGACCTAATTTACCCTTTCTCTTGGGCTCTATTTCTTGACAACAAGTGGTATCAGAGTTCAGTGCTCTAATCCTTGCTTGATTTAACCATCAAGAGCTAAAAATCTATGGCAGCCCAATTTGGCACATCTCTAGCTGAGGGGCAATCTACAAACTGACATCCACTTTTTAATGTATCAAACTACACCTATTGAAAAATTCGGACAAAAATTTTCATACAAGCACTTGACTATGACATGTAGAATATCATAGTAAATAGACCACACACACCCACTAAATTAATTGATGGTGTGTCTCTCCCTAAGTCGGAAGGTAAATGGGATGAAATTGATAAGAAAATGGCTTAGCTCAATGCTAAAGCCATAAATATTTTATATTATACTTTGGATGCTAATAAATTTAATCATATTTTTATATGCAATTTAGCTAAAAAA
The DNA here is from genome assembly GCF_000442705.2 of Elaeis guineensis. NCBI lineage: Eukaryota > Viridiplantae > Streptophyta > Magnoliopsida > Arecales > Arecaceae > Elaeis > Elaeis guineensis. The sequence goes on along the minus strand of NC_026002.2, from coordinate 81,866,479 downwards.
ATTTGAGATAGGTTAGAAGTCACACACGAAGGCACAAACCAAGTAAAAGAATCTAAGTTCAATATGCATGTGCACAACTACGAACTATTTAAAATGGAACCTGAAGAATTAATAACTCAAATATTCACTCATTTCACTGATATCATAAATGGTTTAAAAAGTTTTAGCAAATGTTATTCTAACAGTGATCTAGTGAAAAAAGTGCTCAGGTCCTTACCAAGATAATGGGAGGCAAAAGTCACTACAATCCAAGAGGCCAAGGATTTGAATACTCTATCATTGGAGGAGCTGCTTGGATTTCTCATGACTCACGAATCGATCATAAAGCAACACTCTGAAGAGAAAATCAGAAGAAAGAGGACCATAGCCCTCAAGTCGATAGCTCAGGAAGAAGAAGATACAAAAAAAATCAGACAATAGCGAAGAAGATGAGGACTTGGCCCGGATCACTAGAAAGTTTAGACACTTCATGAGAAGAAAAAGACAAAGGACAAGGAGAAGACCACTGGTCAAGGAGGAGCCGAGCAAAGCAAAGGAAAAGGAATAGCCCATCATTTGCTATGAATGCAAGAAGCTGGACCATTTCAGATCAAAATGCCTCCAGCTCAAGAAAGGCCAAAAGAAGTTTCAGAAGAAGAAGACCATGATGGCTACATGGAGTGACAGTGATGACTCCACCACTAATGAAGAATCTCATAAAGAAGCCAACCTATACCTTATAGCATATGAAACTGAGGTATCATCTGAAACTCAACCTGAATTTATTTATGATGAACTATTAGAAGTTTTTCATGAACTTTTAAATGACCTAAAAGAATTAGATACTAAAAATAAAAATCTGAAATCAAGAAACTATGTATTAACTAAGAAAAATGAAGAAGTTGATAAGAAAAATAAAGAATTAGAACTAAAGAATCAGTCTCTAATAAAAGAAAAGAATGAACTTTCTAGTCAAAATGAAACTCTTGTAATAGAAAATCAAGATCTAAAGGAAGAGGTAACCAAGTTAAAACCTATAGTTGACAGATTTACACTAAATTCAAACAAACTTCAAATAATTATTGATAGTCAAAAGATTGTATATGATAAAGCCGGACTTGGCTATAATACTCTAAGAAAACAAAAATTTTTGAAAAATATTTTTGTTAATACATCAAAATTGTCAAATATCACTTGTTTTAAATGTGGCAAGGTAGGACACAAAACTTATACAGGTTTATCAAATAAATTTGATGATAGCAATATTAAGAAAATATGAGTTCCAAAAAGAACCATTGTAACTAACCCCAAAGGATCCAAGTTAGCTTGGGTACCTAAGGTTAAAATTTGATTTTATGTATGCAGGTGTGTCTTGCATCCCAAGCAATAAAATGAAAGTGATATCTTGATAGTGGATACTCAAGACACATGACTAGTGATGAATCTCAATTCATCACATTGAAAGCCAAAAATAGAGGGATGGTCATCTTTGGAGATAATGGCAAAGGAAAGATCATCGGTATTAGTAACATTGGTATCACTCCCTCCACTTGCATTGAAAATATTTTACTTGTAGATAGTCCTAAGCATAACCTTTTAAGTATTAGTCAATTATGTGATAAATGTTACAAAGTAATTTTTGAATTATCTATGTGCATTATAACTAGTCCTTTTGATGATAGCACTAGATTCATTGACATAGGCATGGCAATGTTTACATGGTTGATTTGGATAGTCTTTTCATGCAAAATATGTAATATCTTGTGGCTATGAATGCTAAAATCAATGAAACTAGTTGGCTTTGACACCGTAGGCTTGCACATGTTAGTATGTACATACTTTCTAAAATCATTAAAAAAGATTTAGTTGTTGGTTTGTCAAAAATTAATTTTGATAAAGATAAAATTTATGATGCATATCAATTAGGTAAACAAACAAGAGTTTCTTTTAAATCTAAAAATATTATTTCAACTTTCAAACTACTAAAACTCTTGCATATGAATTTATTTGATCCTACGAGGATAACTAGTCTAGGAGGAAAAAGATATGGTTTTATAATCATTGATGATTTTTCGTATTTTACTTAAGTTTTATTTTTAGCTTCGAAGGATAAAGTATTTTCAATATTTTTTAAGTTTTGTTGAAAAATTTTAAATGAAAAAGATTTGCCAATTATATCTATTTGAAGTGACCATGGCACTGAATTTAAAAACAAAGATTTTAAAAAATTTTATGATGAAAAAAGCATAGATCATAATTTTTCAGCACCTAGAACACCTCAACAAAATAAAGTTATTGAAAAAAAAAATAGAGCCATGGAAGAGATGACCCGTAATATGCTATATGAAAGCAAGCTCCCAAAGTACCTTTGGACAGAAGCAATTAACACAGCATATTACATTCTAAACCATGCCTTAATAAGATCAATTTTAAAGAAAACACGTTATGAATTATGGAAGGATAGAAAATCTAATATAGGTTACTTTCATATTTTTGGTTGTCGATATTTTATTTTGAATAATGGCAAAGATAGCCTAGGTAAATTTGATGCTAAATCTGATGAAGCTATCTTTCTTGGCTACTCCACTTCTAGCAAAGCCTTTAGAGTATTTAATAAAAGAATACTAGTAGTAGAAGAGTCAATTCATGTTGTCTTTGATGAAACTAATGATCTTCCATCAAGAAAGAGAGAGGGTGCTAATGATGCAGGTATCATAGAAGATGGAATGAAAGAGCTCATCCTCAATGATTCAAATGAACAAAACAAAGATCAGATGAATGAAAAACAAGAGAATGAAAGAATCAATGATCAGAACATTCAAGAACAACCTTCAGACATAAGTAAACTCTCAAGGGAATGGACGTATGTTCATAATCATCCTAGAGAATTAATAATTGGTGATCCGACACAAGGAGTAAGAACTAGATCCTCACTTAGAGATGTTTGCAACTATGTAGCTTTTGTTTCAGATCTAGAACCTAAAATAATGGATGAAGCTGAAAAAGATCATAACTGGATAATGGCCATGCAAGAAGAGTTAAATCAATTTGAAAGAAATAATGTATGGACACTAATTGCTAGACCTAAAAATCATCCTATAATAGAAACTAAATGGGTATATAGAAATAAATTAGATGAAGATGAAAATGTAATAAGAAATAAAGTAAGATTAGTTGCTAAAAGATATAATCAATAAGAAAGAATTAATTTTGATGAAATATTTGCTCCTATTGCTAGATTAGAAGCTATAAGAATGCTACTTGCTTTTGCTTGCTTTATGAATTTTAAATTATTTCAAATGGATGTCAAAAGTGCTTTTCTAAATGGATATATTACTGAAGAAGTATATATACAACAACCTCCTGATTTTGAAAATCATAAACTTCCAAATCATGTATTTAGGTTAAATAAAGCTTTATATGGGTTAAAACAAGCTCCTAGAGCTTGGTATGAAAGATTAAGTTTTTATTAAAAAATAAATTTTCAAGAGAAAAGATTGATACTACTCTTTTTATAAAAAGAAAGAATAAAAAAATTCTTGTTATACAAATATATATTGATGAAATTATATTTGGATCTACTAATGAAGATCTATGCCAAAAGTTTGCCAAGCTCATGCAGGAGGAGTTCGAGATGAGCATGATGGAAGAACTCAATTTCTTCCTCAAGCTCCAGATTAAACAAATAAAGGAAGAGATCTCCATCACCTAAAGTAAGTACACAAGAGAAATATTAAAGAAATTTAGAATGAAGAGCTCAAAAATTATAAGTACACCTATGATACCTTTCTGTAAATTAGAAAAAGATGAGCATCATAAAAATATTAATTCAAAGCTCTATAGAGGCATGATAGGCTCTTTATTATATCTAACTACTAGTAGATCTGATATAATATTCAGTGTATGTATGTGTGCTAGATATCAATCAAATCCTAAGAAATCTCATTTAAATACTGTTAAAAAGATCTTTAGATACTTAAAAAGAACACAAAACCTAGGTCTTTGATTTTCAAAATAATCTTCTATGGACTTAATAGGTTACTCAGATGCAGACTTTGCTAGATGCAAACTTGATAGAAAAAGTACTAGTGAAACTTGTCAATTTCTAGGAGTAAACTTAATCTCCTGATTTAGCAAGAAGTAAAATTCAGTGGCTTTGTCGATGACTGAGGTCGAATATATTGCAGCTGAAAGTTACTGTGCTCAAATCCTATAGATTAAGCAACAGCTCATAGATTTTGATATTGAACTTAAAAATATCCTCATAAAATATGATAATACTAGTACCATCAATTTGATCAAAAATCCAATTCAACACTTTAGATCAAAATATATTGAAATCAGACATTATTTTATAAGAGAACATATTCAAAAATAATGACATAACACTTGAATATATAAATACTGAAAATTAATTAACTGTCATTTTTACCAAAATACTTAATGAAAGTAAATTTTATGAAATTAGAAGAGAATTAGGCATCTTAGACCCTTTTGCTTGAATTTCAATCATAATTTTACTTTCAAAATTTATTTAAAATTTTTTGACTTCATTATCTTAATTTTGGAAGTCATTTATCATTTTTTAAGAATTTTTTAATATAATTAAAAATCATCAATGCTATTCTAATATCTTTTTTGATTTTTTTTTCATTGAAATATTCAATCAAAAATTATATCAAAATTTATTTAGACTCTCAATGACTCTCTCAACTCGATATGATCAATTTTAATTTTTTTTAATTTGAATTTCTCTCTTTTTTAAATAATTTTTCTATCGCCTGATGCAAATCTGGATGGGGCGTCCCATGGGGCATCCCATTCGTGCGGGTAGGCTCTCTTTAAGTGAGCCGACCTGAATCCTATTCTATTAAAAAGGGGTTCTGGAATATCTCAAATTCAAAGACTCTTCTTCTCTCTTTCATCCCAACCTAGGAATCTCATCCTAGATCTGAAGGAACCAGATCTAGGATTTCAGGGTTAGATCTTGAAACTTTTTCAAGATCAGACAGCGAAAGACTAAAATAAATCAAAATTTATCTTATAAAATCAAAAAATTTCTAGATCTAAGATCCTATTATATGATTATTATATGGCATTAAATCAAAAATTAAAATATAAAGAGAAAGAACTATATGTTGATCATATCAACATGTTTCTATGCTACATCTAATGTAAGTAAAATATAATAGATCAGATCTATTATCTTTCAAGTTAGACATTCTAACTTTGCTGATCCAGACTTGAGGATGATGTTGCAAGCTACACATACATCCGACCTTTAGGAGTCGTCCACACGAGCCCACGAATCACGATCAAAAGTCCTGATCCAGAAAATCAGCACAGTATGCTATACTGCGCTGATCCTACTTCGATAGTCGATCAGATGCCTCTTTCTTCTTGATTTGGACTTTTCCAAAAATGAGAAGTAGGAGAAGGAGTTTTAGATGAGACACTCTCAGAAAATTTACAGATGGAGGAAGGGAAGAGGTGAAATCAGCAACCCTAGAAGAAGACCCTCTTCTTCTTCTCTTTGCTCTCACCTAGATACTTAGTTTTGTGTCTATTATATCTCCATGCCCCAATACCCTTTCTTCCTAATTTTCACAAACCCCAAAGGTCTCTCAAATATCTATAATTTATAAAAATTTTAAGAAGAAATTTATTTTAAATAATGAGATATGAAGAATCCTTGTCTAGGTTAAATACCTAGTCAAGGATTATCCAAACAAGGCAAGACAAGGGGCGCCCAACTCTTGGGCATCCCCTCCTTATTTTTCTATTGTGGACCACTAGAAAAGGGCACATATTATGTGCCATAAAAGCCATAAAAAGTTTTAAAAAAATCTGAGTAAAATCAGTGCCATAAGAAAAGAGTTTTGGTTTCCTAAAACTCTATCTCATAGAATTTGAAATCCAAACTAATTCCTACTTTGACTTGATCCACAACCATATTCTATGTAAGAGAGAAAGAGAGAAAAGTTTTGGGCATGCATGAAGACCTAGGAGAGAGGGTTTTTTCATACAAAATAAGAGAGAGTGGGCATGGGATAAGAGAGAGTGGGTGTGGGGGGCTAAAGTGGCGCAAGGTGGAATCCTAGTCTTACTAGGATTCAATCTATAACTTGTTTAAATTTGGTTTCTCAAACCAAATCAAACCAAAATAAAATCAACCTAATTAAAATAGATCTTAACCTAATTAAGAATCTAATTTAATCAGATTAAATTAGATTTAAATCTGATTTAATTTTTTAATCGAATTAAAAATTAGGTTGACCCAAGTCCTAATTGAACTAGGACTAGTTTTTTCTTGCACTTGGTTTATCCAATAAACCAATTGGACTTGATCCAATCAAGATCAAATTAAATCAAATTAAATCATATTCAATTATACTTAATCTCAACCCATTGGCTTAATCAAATTAAGTCAATTAGCAATCGAATTGCTAATCGATTCTCTTACAACACTTGCACTAGGTTAAATGTCAATTGTATTGATCGTTTAACCCTAGAACAATTCTCAATCGTTGATCAACTATCCGATTGGATCGTGAACTCTAATGTGTATAACCTCATAAGTCTGAATCTAAATTGATAGTATAGAAATAAATTTCTGTACCAATTGAAGTGACCATCTAGCAATGGTACCCGACGATCGGATAGGTCGAATATGTAGAACAACATCCTTAGAGCCCATACGGATATAGTTTTCATATAATTCATCCCCTTGACCAAAATGCTCATAGGACACCTCAGAGTTCACCTATCAACTCTGATCAGGTTGTCCACATTGTATTTCAAAATATCAAATCCATCTGATGGATTACCTTGGCCAAGATTTTGCTAAATTGAAATACAGCGACTCATTCTTCTCCAACTCTTGGAGTGGTCAATCCCATCTTGATCACACTCTGACTTCGCAAGTACTTGACTGTGCCCAGAAGCCTTCCATCACTGAATTAAAAATTCAGTTAGTCTAGTATCAAAGCACAGTGAGTTGCTTGCAGGTCACTGAGGTGATCTCCGGTCTAAGGGACACTTATACCTATATCCCATCAGAGACATTCTCGATAGTAGAATGCTCTGGAGTTGGTCAAGTTCAATGATGATGTACCCTTACATCTCATCTGTATGCCATACCAATGTCTCCATACTTTTTGGTTAAGAGGACAACCAACCCATATGGCCTACAGCGACCTATGCTCGATAGAAGCTGTCGTCTTTATTAACAGCCTATCATTTGATCGTGAACAGTTTTAAAAACTAATCGATAAATCCTCTCTTTATCGAACCTAAATAGTCATAAGGACTTCATCACAACGACGGAGTTCATTAGAAGATGAAAACTTATGATAAAAATATCAAAAATATTTTTTGTTTATTAACAAATCAATTACAATACAAGGTTGCTCAACCGTCAACAGGTTGACGATTGACTTTTGGAACATATTTTTCAAAAACTCCCACTTGTCCTAAAGCCACTCGGCACAGTATCTAATACCCATCTTCGACTTGTGGTTGTCGAACTCCTTTATCGCCAGGGCTTTAGTGAAAGGGTCGGTCAGATTCTTCTTTTTGTCGATCTTCTGAAAGTCGATGTCACCTCGATCCATGATCTCCTGGACTAGGTGGAAGCAGTGCAAAATGTGCTTCATCCGCTGGTGTGCTTTAGGTTCCTTCGCCTGAGCTATGATACCAGTGCTGTCGCAATAGAGCAAGACTGGACTATCGAGGGAGGATGCTATTTTGAGCTCAGTGATGAATTTTCTCAGCCACACAGCTTCTTTTACAGCATCCGATGTTGCGATGTACTCCGCCTCACAAATAGAGTCTGCCACAGTATGCTGCTTGAAACTCTTCCAGCAAATGGCTCCACCATTCAAAATAAAGATATAACCTGACACGCTTCTGCTGTCATCATGGTCAGATTAAAAGTTGGAGTCTGTGAACCTCACAAGTTTCAGATCTGACTCACCATAAACCAACCATTGGTCCTTAGAATTTCTCAAATACTTAAGAATGGCTTTAACCACTTTTCAGTGGTTTTCTCCAGGATCAGATTGGTATCTACTCACTACTCTTAGTGAGTATACCACATCTGGCCTTGTACATGTCATGGCGTACATAATAGATCCCACGATTGAAGCATATAGGATTCTACTGATACGCTCTCTCTCTTCAGGAGTTGTTGGACAATCCTTCTTAGAGAAAGAAATTTCATGGTCTATCGGTAGATAGCCCTTCTTGAAATTCTCCATGCTGAACCTCTTCAGTACAGTGTCTATGTACGTGGACTGAGATAACTTAAGCATCCTTTTAGATCTATCCATATAGATCTTCATCTCTAAGATGTAGGATGCTTCACCCAAATCCTTCATGGAGAACTGCGATGACAACCAAACTTTTATTTTCTGTAGTGCGGGGATGTCATTCCTGATTAAGAGAATGTCATCCATGTACAAGACAAGGAATACCACAACTGGACCATTTGCTCATTTATAGATGCAAGGCACTTCTCCATTCTTAATGAAGCCATACATTTTGATTACCTTATCAAAATGCATGTTCCAACTCTGAGAAGCTTGCTTCAATCCACAAATGTATCTATGAAGCTTGCACACTTGGACTCATCTGTGGATGTAAACCCCTCAGATTGTATCATATACACCTCTTCGATTAGCTCTCCATTCAGAAAAGCTGTCTTTACATCCATCTGTCAGATCTCATAATCTAGATGGGCAGCTATTGCAAGTATTATCCGAATGGATTTGAGTATTGCCACAGGGGAGAACGTCTCGTTATAGTCAATACCATAATGTTGACGATACTCTTTGGCAACCAGACGGACTTTATAGATCTCCACCTTTCTGTCTATGCCCTTTTTCTTTTTGAAGACCCATTTACATCCAATGGGTTTAACCCCTTCAGGTGGATCAACCAATGTCCATACATCGTTGAACTTCATGGACTCCATCTTGGATTGCATGGCTTCAAGCCATTTCTCGAAATTAGATCTCTGCATTGCATCCATATAGGTGATCGAATCCTCATTGTTCTCATCGAGTTCGATGGGATCACCATCTCGGATCAAGAAATCATAGTATCTGTCCGACTGATACGGTACTCTATCGGATCGTCTTAATAGTGTAGGTACATTGGGCTCCAGATCTGATTTAATCAAATCCGACTCAGGTTCAGCTATTGGTGTCGGTCCTTCTACCTGTTGAACTTCATCAAGTTCAACCTTAAAGGCAACGGTTCATTCACTAAGGAACTCCTTTTCTAAAAATATTATTTTAAGGTTGACGAATATTTTTTATTCATCAGAATGGTAGAAAAAATATCTTTTGATCTCCTTGGGGTACCCTATGAATGTGCATTTGTCAGACCTAGGTCCAAGTTTATCTGTAACTAATCGTTTGACATAGGCTGGGCATCTCCAGACCCTAAGGTGTGAAAGTACTGGCTTACGTCCTGTCCATATCTCATATGGAGTCTTAATTACAGTCTTACTTAAAATCTTATTTAACAGATAACAGGTCGATTCGAGTGCATATCCCCAGAAGGATATCGATAAGCTAGCAAAACCCATCATGGATCGGATCATGTCTAACAGAGTCTGATTTCTCCTTTCAGACACACCATTATACTGTGGTGTTCTTGGAGGAGTCCATTGAGAGAGAATCTCATTCTCTCCTAGATATGTGAGAAACTCACCAGAAATATATTCTCCTCCTTGGTCAGATCGAAGTATTTTAATACTCTTTCCAGTTTGTTTTTCTATTTCATTTTGAAATCGTTTGAATATTTCAAATGAATCCGACTTATGTTTCATCAGATAGACATATCTATATCTGGATAGATCATCCGTGAAAGTGATGAAGTAGAAATATCCATCTCTAGCACTTGTGCTCATGGGCCCGCATACATCAGTATGTACTAGGCCTAATAGCTCAGTAGCTCTCTCACCTTTTTCAGTAAAAGATGACTTGATCATTTTACCAAGAAGATAAGACTTACAGGTTGAAAGTGATTCACAATCACTAACTTCGAGGATTTCCTCTTGAGTCAACCTGTTTATCCTGTTCTTGTTTATATGACCTAGCCTACAGTGCCATAAGTAGATATCTGATACACTATCTAATCTAGGGTGCGTGCCAGTAGAATAGACTATGTTAATAGGTTGTGATAACATATACACACCATTGTTCAAATATCTACAAAAAATAATAACACCATTCATAATGACAATCATTATGAAACTAGGACAGAAATGATAATTATTAAGAACAACGGTATGGGACTCAAATACAAGTTTCAAGATTCCTAATGCTAGAACTGAAACTGGTCTTTCATCTCCAACATTCAGGAACCTCTCACCTTGCTCGAATCTCTTATTGACTTGCAACTCCTGCAACGAATTACAAATATGGTAAGGACTACCGGTATCCAATACCTAGTCAGTTATATCACAAATAGAGAAATTGCAAGGAGTTATCGTATAAATACCTTACCCAGCAACAGCTTACTTCTTTCTCTACCTGTTCGAGTCCAGAGAGGCAATGCACTGAGAACAGTTTCTCTTTCAGTGCCTCCGCTTCTTGCAAAAGAAGCATTCAGCTTGACTCTTATCGGGCTTGATCTTTCAGGTCTAGCCCTGCATTGATGTCCCAGCCTGAACTTGCACCTTCTTCACTTTCTTCTTCTTGTTCTTCTTTCCTTTCTTAAAGGGTCGAGAACCAGAAGACGATCCTCCCACTAAGTTCACCGACTCCTTGTGGAGTTGGTGATCCTTCTCAAAGTTCTGAAGCAACCCTAGTAATCCGTGGTAGTTTACTTCAGGCTTTGTTATTCTATAATGAGTGAGGAATGGAAGATAAGACTTGGGCAGTGAGTTCAGTATTGCATCTTTCTCAAGCTACTCATGCAAGAAAAAGTTGAGCTTGCTCAAACGCTCCATCAGCTCGATCATGTACAATACATGATCAGTGACAGAGATACCATCCCGCATTATGGCATTGAAGATGGCATAACTAGTCTTGTGCCTCCCCACATCATCGGGTGTGCCAAAGGCATCCTTCAACACTTAAAGCATGTCCTTTGGCTGAGTCATCTCAAATCTGCAACTGAACTCTTCGCTCATGGCAGCCAGCATGATGCAGCGCACCATGGTCCGGTCGCTGAGCCACTTCTAGTAAGTGTCTCTGACTATTCCACGTGCATTGACAGTTGGCTCCTCAGGTGCAGGATCCATTATCACATATAGGATCCGTTCATGCTCCAGGACTATCTTCAACTTTCGGTATCAGCTTTCAAAGTTGGATCCCACCAACTTATCATTGTCCAACAATGATCGGAGCGATAGAAAAGTGGCCATATCTGCACAAAGAAAAACCATAACCTAATTAGTAATTGATTCATTAAACCTAAAGATTTAGACTTTAATCAAAAGGTTTCTCTCACTATTTTATTCGAATTGGTAGCCTCTACCTCCAATTCGAGAAATTATCCTAATTTCTTAGTGGGTACTAGAATCCACTTAGACTGCACACAAGCCCAACTTTAGTTGGCTAACCCATGTACATTTAAGGATAGGTTCATAACCAATTATTTCTCTAAATAATTTTTAGTAATTTTAATTTTACCCCAGTCCCTAATCCGTAGGCTTTGGCCTCCACTGAAAAGGTCTGGTTGGGTCCAACCATTAACATGACCATACTTGGCCCATCTAGCCAATGAATGATTAGGCCCAACTTTGGTTGGCTAATCTAACCACCATTTAGAAAGATGCAGTCAAGAAATCATATTATGAATGATAATTCCATCAGCCGATAAGCACCAGGCCTTTGGGCCTCCAATGATTATCCAACTGATGGACCGATTATCATCCACTTAATGGGAGGCTATGATCTAGTTATCACCATAACTATTTCATTTTAAGGACCTAATAATTTTAGAGGATTTCATTAATTTAGAGGAGGAGGTCAGATGAACCAGCTTATCATGATCCTCCCACTAGCTTCACCAAGTCAGCTTAAGGGAGACCATCAAAAGGGCTGATCTAGGAGTACCTAAATCAGCCACACTGATTTATCTAGCTGACATAAGTCAGCTCAAATAGTCAAGTGATCCGATCAAAACATAATTTCATCAAGAGACCAGATAAGTTCGATCGGTAGGAGGGTCTGCCAAAGCTTGCCTTAGACACCATTAGAAATGGTCAGGTAAGCGGGCTGCTAATTAAAATCCACCGATCTGATTTATCTTAGACACCAACTGGTTTAATTAGTTTCGATTAGATCAATCTAATAGTTTGTGCTATACCACTTAGCCAAGAATCAAGTCCACTTGATTCTCGTTAAAGACATAGACTTGACCAACTACAACTATTGTAATTGATCTAGAGAATTCTTGATCTAATCTCAGACAACAATTGATTAGATTTAGTCAATTCTCTAATTAAGTCTATCTTTAATCTAACCTTAGATCTAACCCAATTAATGGACCTAATTCCCACTAACCCATTAACCCAATGTGTTATGGTTTGTATCTTAGGTTTTTCAATTCATAATCCTAGAACCTAATCAAACAACTTAATTTTCAATTAAGTTTTGGGCTGAGGGTTGGGGTTCGACTTTTAGAAAATAATTTTCATATTTGTAAAATATTTTACAACATAGTTCTACCAACCAAGTTGCATGTTTGATTCATAATCAAAATGCAAGTGAAATAAGCATGAAACTACTTTAGATCTAATCTAAATAGGTTCATGTAATTGAAACAATTTCAACTTTAAACTGCATAAATTTTTCAGACAAATATGATGGTTCTTTGCACGAGAATTATTAACAAAGAGATTTTATTTTAGATTTAAATATTTTTTAAATCTAATAAATTATAAATTTAATCTAGATCATATCTAATAAATTTATGATTAAAGATAGATCTATACGAACTAGGACAACCTTTGCACTGTAAGGGGTAAACCTTATAGCAGGACAACCTACAGTTCGTGATTGATCTAAAAATTTTAATTTTAGATTTAACAATCAGATTATAAATTAGATCTAATCTAAAAAATAATCTAAGCATATATAAATAATCATGTAATAAACAATCTGGGCTCTGATATCAATTGAAGGAACCAGATCTAGGATTTCAGGGTTAGATCTTGAAATTTTTTCAAGATCAGGTAGCGGAAGACTAAAATAAATCAAAATTTATCTTATAAAATTAGAGAATCTCTAGATCTAAGATCCTATTATATGATTATTATATGGCATTAAATTAAAAATTAAAATATAAAGAGCAAGAACTACATGTTGATCATATCAATATGTTTCTATACTACATCTAATGTATGTAAAATATAATAGATCAGATCTATTACCTTGCAAGTTAGACATTCTAACTTTGCTGATCCGAGCTTGAGGATGATGTTCTAAGCCACACATACATCCGACTTCTAGAAGTCATTCACACGAGCCCACGAATCACGATCAGAAGTCCTGGTCCAGAAAATCAGCACAGTATGCTAGTACTGCGCTGATTTTTCTTCGATGGTCGATCAGATGCCTCATTCTTCTTGATTTGGACTCTTCCAAAGATGAGAAGTAGGAGAAGGAGTTTTAGATGAGACACTCTCAGAAAACTTACAGATGGAGGAAGGGAAGAGGTGAAATCAGCAACCCTAGAAGAAGACCCTCTTCTTCTTCTCTTTGCTCTCACATAGATACTTAGTTTTGTGTCTATTATATCTTCATGCCCCAATACTCTTTCTCTTTGATTTTTACACACACCAAAAGTCTCTCAAAGCTCTATAATCCATGAAAATTTTAAGAAGAAATTCATTTTAAATAATGAGATATGCAGAATCCTTGTCTAGATCAAATACCTAGTCAAGGATTATCCAAACAAGGCAAGACAAGGGGTGCCCAACTCTTGGGCATCCCCTCCTTTTTTTTCTATCATGAACCATTAGCAAAGGATGCATATTATATGCTATAAAAGTTATAAAAATTTCAAAAAAAATCTGAGTAAAATCAGTGCCATAAGGAAAGAGTTTTGATTTCCTAAAACTCTATCTCATAGAATTTGAAATCTAAACTAATTCCTACTTTGACTTGATCCACAACTACATTCCATGTAAGAGAGAAAGAGAGGAAAGTTTTGGACATGTGTGAAGACCTGGGAGAAAGGGTTTTGTCACACAAAATAAGAGAGAGTGGGCATGGGAGGCTAAGGTGGCGCAAGGTGGAATCCTAGTCTTACTAGGATTCAATCTATGACTTGTTCAAATTTGGTTTTTCAAATCAAATCAAATCAAAATCAAATCAATATAATTAAAATAGATCTTAACTCAATTAAGAATCTAATTTAATCAGATTAAATTAGATTTAAATATGATTTAATTTTCTAATCGAATTAAAAATTAGGTTGACCCAAGTCCTAATTGAACTAGGACTAGTTTTTTCTTGCACTTGATTTATCCAATAAATCAATTGGACTTGATCCAATCAAGTTCAAACTAAATTTAATTAAATAATATTTAATTAAAATTAATCTCAACCTATTGGCTTAATCAAATTAAGTCAATTAGCAATCAAATTGCTAATCGATCCTCTTGCAATACTTGCACTAGGTTAAATATCAATCGTATTGATCGTTTAACCTTAGAATGATTCTCAATCGTTGATCAACCATCCGATCGGATCATGAACTCTAATGTGTGTGACCTCATAGGTCCGAACCTAAGCTGATAATATAGAAATAAATTTTTGTACCAATCGAAGTGATCATCTAACAATGGTACCTGACGGCCGGATAGGTTGAATGTGTAGAACAACATCCTTAGAGCCCATGCGGATATAGTTTTCATATAATTTATCTCCTTGACCAAAATACTCATAGGATACCTCAGAGTTCCATGATCAACTCTGATCAGGTTGTCCACATTGTATTTCAAAATATCAAATCCATCTAATGGATTATCCTGACCAAGGTTTTGCTAAATTGAAATACAGCGACTCATTCTTCTCCAACTTTTGAAGTGGTCAATCCAATCTTGATCACACTCTGATTTTGTAAGTACTTAACTATGCCTAAAAGCTTTCCATCACTGAATTAGAAATTCAGTTAGTCCAGTACCAAAGCACAGTGAGTTGCTTGCAAGTCACTGAGGCGATCTCAGGTCTAAGGGATATTTATACCTATATCCCATCAGAGACATTCTCGACAGCAGAATACTCTGGAGTTGATCATATTCAATGATGATGTACCTTTATATCTCATCTATATGTCATACCAATATCTCCACACTCCTTGGTTAAGAGGACAACCAACCCATATGGCCTACAGCGACCTATGCTCGATAAAAGTTGTCATCCTTATTAACAGCCTATCATTTGGTCGTGAACAATTTTAAAGATTAATTGATAAATTCTTTCTTTATCAAATCTAAATAGTTCTAAGGACTTCATCACAACAATGGAGTTCATTAGAAGATGAAAACTTATAATAAAAATACCAAAAATATATTTTATTTATTAACAAATCAATTATAATACAAGGTTGCTCAACCGTCAACAAGTTGATGATTGGCTTTTGGGACATATTTTCCAATAAGATCTTTCAAAAATTTCAAAATCTCTCAAAATTGAGATCTACTCTCCCCAAATTTACTGCTCTCATGGCTCATTTATCTGATTTCCCCAAATTCCAAATCTTAACCCTCAAATCCATGAGAAACTTTTCAAAAATTATCTTCTCCACTTAGTTTTACTTCAATTCGCATCCTTCTCCACCCTCTTGACCATTATCCACGCTCTTCTTGGGACATAGCCCCCAAAATGAGAATACCACAAAGAAGAAAATCGGTGAGATTTTGTGGAAGTAGAAGAAAGGAGGAAGAAGACAGCACATGAGCCGACCCTAGCATCCCCTCCAGTAACTCCAAGTAAGATTCCATTATCTGCAAAGAAGGTTGCTTTGGGTAGAAATGTGGATTTCAAATTTTTGAGACATGATGATTTTTCAATTGGAGATAAACTAGTAAAGCAAGTGTGAAAATCTTTTCTAAGTTTGTCTGAATCAATTTATATTGATTTGGTAAAAGAGTTCTACTCAAATTTAGTTTTCACTGAGAATGTTTTGAGGTCTACTGTAAAAGGAGTCCAAATTGTCTTAAATGCACCTAGACTAAGTAGATTGCTTCAGATGCCTTGTGAGGATAATTGTTGAGATGAATTGCCTAAGAAGGAGATTAGACTTAGGACCATACTAGGGAGAGATGATGTGGAAGGGCTCTTGAAGATTGAGGCCAAAGATCTTAGTATGGAGATGAGGCTACTCCACCACATGGTGTCTAGAATTTTCTTCCCCAGAGAGAAAAGGTACGATCTGATGACGGAGAGAGATATTTGTCTGATGTACCACGTAGTTTCAAAGACTCCCCTGAACCTTTCCTTCCTGATGATAGATGCCATGAGGGAAGCCTTGAGCAGGTCCAAGGCTCTCTTGCCCTATGGTATGGCCCTTACTGTTATTTTCAGAGAGTCAGGAGTCAGTTTTGAGGGAGAGATTGTTTGTAGACTGTCATATGCTGACACCTACAATAATCACTCTCTTAGGTGCATGGATTTTGTGAGAGTTGATGGCCGGTGGGCCAAAAGTCGAGCTGCAGCTGTTAAGGAGGAGAGTGATGAGGAGGAAGAGAATGCTGAAGGGGAGGGTCCATCTGCTCCCTTGCTCAGGTTGAGTTCAGTTGATCACCATATTTCAGAGCCTGAGACAGGACCCTCAGTCAGAGTCCCCCCATCTAGTCGTACCATGCCTACTTTCAGCTTGAGGGATGTTGATATGGAACAGCTTGCTAAGAGGATAGTAGGGATCTTATTAGTCCAGCAGCAGCTGTTTTAGGATCAGATTCTGCAGCAGCTCTATCAGTTTCAACTGTACCAGGAGCGAATTCTACAGCAGGTACAGCAACAGCCACAGTAGCCATAACAGTTTCATTCTGCCTCTTCGAGTGCCTTCTCTACTCCATCATTGGATTCATCCATTGTGCCATATATTTTCTTATTGATGGAGCTTCTATCAGACTTAAGTATCAGATTGGAGGGTGTGGAGAGCTCCGTTCTAAGATTCAATGGTAGGATCTTTGATTTGAAGAGAGAGATTAGACAGATAGTAGATTCTCTCTCTACTGGCGTGGGTATATCGACTGCTTTTGCACCATAGATGGATGACCTGGCTCGAGAGATAGACAGACTTCACTCACAGCTTCGCCCTTCTCTTTAGGTGATTAGGACAGATATCAGAAACTCCAAGGATTTTGTGACAACTGATCTGGATGGACTCAAACTTACTGTGAGGGGTATCCTATCCCAGTTAGATGGTATTAGGACTCAGCTTCAATCTAGGTTCTCTACATCTACTGAGCCTGCGTTCGTACAGCCCATTGCTTTTCGTCCTCCTGCTTCTTCATCTCGGACCAGACCCTTCGATCAAGGACGAAGCTGATCCTGTGTTATCTATCTTGATTTCATGCTCGATGTCCAGTCTCTCTGACTTTATCATTTTGTATTAGATTACTTAGTTATATTTTATAGATTGGATGTATGAGAGCTTTATGCTCATTATGACTCTTGTAACCTCTCTTTTGATGTAAATGAATGAGGTTGTTTCCATTTGACTCATTTCTTTTTGGATAAATGAATGTTTATTATCATGTCTCTTTGGATGAATGAATGTTTATTATCATGTCATTTTTGGATGGATGAATGGATGCTCTATTTCCTTGATACTTGACCTAACACCATGAAAATCTTACTCTCCTAGTTATTCTTTTTGATGATATCAAAAAGGAAGAAAAATAATGATAAATGGTGAAAGTGGTGTATGTGTTATAAAAATTGGAAGAAATAATGGTAAATAAAAAAATAATAATGGTAAAGGGGGAGAAATAATAGTAAATGATGAAAATGGTGTAGTTGTTAAAATCTTTTGCTCTTTTTAAATTTTTTTTTTAAAAAAAAAATTTGCTCTAATGTAGTACTCTATACTGATTCATCCATTTTTTTTAACTCTGATACATCATTTTTTACCTTCATTTTGATAATATTTAAAAAATTACTTTGATAACCTATTTTTTTCTTAAATACTCTACTAATCTTATTTTTGCACTGATACCAAATTGATTCGATACATCCATTTTTGATTCTTGCTCAATTTGTCTCATTCTTGCCTTAATATCAAAATAAGAAAAAGAGAAAAAAAATATTTTCTTTCATATCTATTGCTCTGATACTAGAATCAAAGAAGAAAAGAATAAAATTTCTTTATGAACCATCTTTGCTTCAATAAAATTTTTTTTTTGAAACAGAACACTCTTTATATAAGAAAGGGGAAGATTTGTTTTCAAATGATCAAAATAATCTAATTCATACAAGAAAGGAGAGGATTTTGAACGAATAAGAACAATTCTTAGAAATTCTCTAATTCTTTCACAAATGATTTCAGCTAAATAAATTAAATCATTAAAGTTTGCTGAAAATATGTATATCATGATCCTCTATATTGAATCCTTGGCATAACTCTTCTAGTGCTTCACAAATTCAAATTCTTTGAGCTTTAAAGATATTTTTTTATGTATACTCAAATATTTTGTCATTATCAAAAAGGAGAAGATTGTTGCTTCAAGAATTGATTTTAATGATCACAAATTATTTGAGGAGACTACTAATATGTTTTCTATCTTTGGAGATTATTTTTATGATGTTTTAGGTAGTCCAAGAGATTGAATTTGAAAAGCTTTATCAAGTATGCCAAAAGTTAAAATTTTAGCAAGTTAAAAAAGTTTTTGAAGACTTTTGAGAGTATCTAAATTGATTTGAATCCACTTGAGAGCGTTTGGAAGTGTTCTGATAAGTTTCGGACCTTAAATGCATGAAAAATTGAGTTGGAACAAAATGGGACGATCCATCTGGATCATCTCCTTTCGTTGGACAGCCGGCATGCTTCATTTTGGCTCATGGCACGAAGTGGGACGGCCTACCTGGGATGACCCATGTGATTGGGACGACCCATCTGGGATAACCCTTGAGACCAAAACAGAAAGCTGAACTTTCTGTCTGGCCTATTGGGATGCCCCATTCTGAACGAGCTGCATAACGGCTAGCTTTTAACCCATTTTTGATGCATTTAATGCATATTAAACACTCTCCAACGGCTCAAAACCAACTCTAAAATATTCTCAAGGGTAGATAGTGATTATAAAAGATCTCTTGAAGAGAGAAATCAGTAGTTTTGCTAGCATTCAAAGCTCACATCCGTGAAAAGCTCATTTAGTCCTAAAAGAGAGAAAAAAAGTATTTAATCACTTCACCAACCACTCTCTAGCAGCAATCAAGTGTGAAATTCATTGAAGATATTCAATAAAAGCTTCTTCTTCTTGAGTATTGTATTATTTTACATTCATTGTATCTATTTAAAGAGATTATGTACTGAATTTCTTGTACTCTATTTTTCTGAAATTGTATTTTGGTTTTTGAGTTTTGGGAGATTCCAAAACTCATTTGGGTTGATCCGAATCCTGAATCGGATTGTTGAGGATTGACTTGTACCCAAAAAATAAGTATTTTTGCTTGGATAACAAGGGTCGAAGTGTCCAACATATTGTAACTTTGAATCCATTTAGTGGATTGAATTCTCAAGTAGGGACTTGGAGAGTGGATGTAGGTGCAAGGTTGGCACCGAACCACTATAGATATTTATATTTGCTGCATTTACTTCTCTTTACTTGTTCTTTGTGCCATGTACTTGCATTTCTTCTTTTATGTTTGAATTTATTTTTATTGAATATCAACCCACTTCACCCGATCTCTTTAGCACATTATTTTAGTGCACTAATCTTTTAAAATTTTAAAAAGATTCAATTCATCCGCCCTCTTGGACTCCATTTTTAGGCAACAGAAAGTCTACATCGGGTTGTATCTTCTTATGTAATGATGGTGCGATTAGCTGAAAGAGTTTCAAGCAGCCGATCATTGCAGATTCGATCATGGAAGCTGGGTATATCACCATCTCTGAAGCCGCTAAGGAAGTCTTTTGGTTCAAGAAGTTTATTGCAGAGCTAGGTGTGATGCCATCAGATGCCATTGCACTGCACTGCGATAACAACGGTGCTGTAATCCTCGCTAAGGAGCTCAGATTTCACCAGAAGTTCAAGCATATAGAGTAGCGATTTCACATTATACGTAAATATCTTAAGAAAAAATTTATCGAGGTGCAGAGAGTCGACTCCACGCTAAATGTGACGGACCCACTGACCAAGATTCTCAGCCAGCAGAAGATCGAAGCTCACCTTAAGAAAATGGGTCTTAGGTATATGGTCAATTGGCTTTAGGTCAAGTGGGAGTTTGTTAGATTTGTACTCTAGAAGCCAATTGTTGGCTGACACATTATGTAATTTTAGGGCTTAAACTTGTACTTGTAACTTTTAATTATCAATAAAGGACTTTTTCATTCTATTCATATTTATGTATCCATGATTTATCCTAGGAATTAACAAAAATAATTTTTATATATTTTTAAAGTATTGAGAATTTGAGATATATATTAATTAGTGGTTAATTTTTAAATACTTTCGATCAAAGGATCATCATGGAGGACAGTGATCAATCCATTCGAGATCGATGCACAGTTCACCTTCCTTGTAGGTAGATGAGTCTGGGATCCGTAGTGTAGAGACACTGGATTAAGGGTGCGGATGGTTGTTAGAGAATAACTTGTGCCGAGCATGACCAACATGAGAAACTATATGAATATCTACTCACTCGTCAGTGGTCTTCTCAATGCTGCCATGGTGTGAGTGGTCCTTGGATCTGTAGTGTCAATAGCTATTCACAGTGAGGCTACTGAGTTTGACTGTATGTTTTCTTGGTCTCTAGCCATTCAGGCCCTTGCTGTATATGTTAGCTTCAGTAGGTTCAGATTTGCTATTTGGAGTAGGATGTACCTATAAAAAATCTATCGATCTTGATAGAAAAAGAGAAATCCTATGCGATTTGCGAGACTGAGTTCAGAAAGTCTTTGGCTAAAATAAGTATGAATACTGGAAAAGAGTTTCCACTATTGAAATTTGAGGTTTGGGGCATGTATGTGCATTTCAAAACTTTATTTTCTAAACACTACAGCAGAATACAAGATTAAAATACTTTTAATCTAAATCATGCATACATAAAAATATAAAACCACAAAGATCTAGTTCATATGCTAAAATTGACATATGTTGAAATTCAGATTGTGATCAAATCGCATACATATTTCACAATCTTTTTCTTCGAATCTGGATCTGGAAGAGAAGAGATTTTTTTCTAGCTACATAAGTGTCTAGCCTCTATGAGTATCTACTCGAGATCAGTCTAGAACAGTCCTCTTCAAATTAAATTTTTTTCTCTAAGAAAATTTAGCCTGCTGAATCTAAACGAAGTATGGATCGCGATTAACATTTAATCGCTTTCCTTAATCTTCTTCTTCTCTTCTTCTCTTACCTTTCTTTCTTGCTTTGTGCTGCTACCAAGCTCTGAAAACCAATAAAGGAGGGATGCCCAACAGCTTGGGTGTGAGGAAGAGGGGACGCCCCAACAAAGGGGGATGTGTGGGACGTCCTAAGGAGAAAAGAGGGGAGGAGGGAGGGAGAAGAAGAGAGGGCATGGGGCTTCTCTTATGGGGCATGTGGACTGCTGATTGGATGCTCTAGGGACTTAAGGAGAGATCTCTTTAAATAGGTATGAGGATTGAATCCTATTCAATCTCATAATACAAGTCCTACTTGCATTAAGTTTTCTAATAACTTAAGTTATTCAACTTACATTGGGAATCCTATTAGGCGCCAACACTTAGAGCCCTTGCACCCAATTAAACACACTCTCTTTTGCACCCAAGGGACGCCCCATATCAAATTAAAAGACCCTTTAATCATAGGACACACCCAACATAATCAAATCAAGGTGGTGCCTGATAATAACTATCAAGAAAAATTAAGTAGAAACTTGCACCCTAATTCAATTGATCCAAAATCTTAGACACCCAACAATTGGAGTCTAATGAATCTAATTCATTAAGATTATTAGTAGGTAATTAAGTTTGAATTATCTTATCAAATAAAAAATTCAAACGAAAAGAAGAATTGAGTTCAACCATATACTAGCAAAGTTACCTTAAACCCAATCAGGTTTCTCTAAACCCAATTGATACTTCATAAGCTCAATTGCTAATTCTAGACCTAACCCCTTTGTTGTATAATCTCATAGGTTCAATTCTATCTGATAGTATGATATACAATGATCTCTATCAAAGTATCATTGAAATTTTTTTCAATGGGTTGAAACAATTTCACTCTAACTCATCAAGGATTGTCAATCCAGAACAACCCTAGTGAGCTCTCACAATCTACCAGTGACACCTAGCAGTATGTAGTGGCAATCCAGTAGAACTAAAATAAATCTCTAAGTGTAGTAAACGTATGATTCAATCCCTCTATCATGAGTTCCAACTTGATGGCAGGTCATGGATAAATCATCAAACCTCAACATCAATCATATGATATATTCGATTAGCTCAAGTCTAATTATGATTTTTATGGAAACTCTTTTTCATCAATCACACTACTATGATCATAAATTTTTGGACTTAGCCTTTCAAATCTTATAGGACTACTCCTCTCTATCAAGATTGATAGATCCCATCTTGATGCATCCTGCTCCTACAGTGGACCAACTATCGCCAACATCCACTACAAGGGCTCATTGAGATCCATATTTATATGTCAATCAAACTTCAGCAGCTTCACTGTGAACAGTAGTACAATCTCAGATCAAAGAATCATTCACATAACTCAGTATCGAGACGATCACTGATGATTGAATAGAAATCCAGATGATCTCTCGTATGGTCACGCTCAGTACTAGTTGTTCTCTAACAACTATCCATACTCGTCATTCAATGTCTCTACACTATAGACCAGAGACTCATCTATCCCGAAGAAAATGATCTATGCGTCAGTCTATCCAGATCAATCACCATCCTCATGATGATCCTATGATTAGGAGCATTTAAGAATTAAATCCATATCTCTAATTCTCAACACTTTGAGAATATATATCGAAAACTAATTCCATGATCGATTCAAGGACGCATCACACTTGAATGAAAACTAAATTTATCTTTTTATTGATCAAATCAATATATTAAGTATAAAATTATATCTTAGAGTTATTACAATCTTTCACTTGGACTAAAATCAATTGGCCATAAATCTAAGTCCCATCTTCTCAAGATGGACTTTCATTTTTAGTTGGCTTAACTGTTTAGTTAGCAGATCTGTCATGTTATCTGCGGAGTCCACTCTTCGCACCTCGACATATTTTTTTTTTGAGATAGTTGCGTATGATGTGATACCGTCGCTCAATGTGCTTCGATTTTTGATTAGACCTCGGCTCCTTAGCAAGTGCTATGGCTCCTTGTTATCACAGTAAAGTGGTATGGCATCCGATGTCATGACCCCAAGTTCCACGATGAACTTCTTGAACCAAATATCTTCCTTTGTAGCATCCGAAGCAGCGATATACTCAACCTCCATAGTCGAATCCACTATGAAGGATTGCTTGAAACTCTTCCAGCTAACTGCGCCACCATTGCAAATGAACACATATCCTGACATAAACTTTCTATCTTCAAGATCAGACATGAAGTCTGAGTCAGTATACTCCTCGACTCACAACTCAGAATCTCCTCCAAAGATCAAGAATAAATTCTTAGTCCTTCTTAAATACTTAAGGATGTTCTTCACAGCTATCCAATGCTCCTCGTCTAGATTCAACTGATACCTGCTCGTGACACTCACAGTAAGGATAATATCAGGTCGAGTACATAGCATGGCATATATGCGACTCTCTATAGCTGAAGCATAAGGAATCCTACTCATGCACTGTATTTTCTCAGATATGGTCGGACACATCATCTTGGAAAGATTAATACTATACCTAAAAAGATAAAAGTCCTCTTTTGGAGTTTTTCATGCTGAACCTCTTTAGCACTTTCTCTATGTACAGTTTTTGTGATAGGCCTAGCATCTGTTTAGGTCTATTCCTATAAACCTTTATTCTGAGAATATAGGATGCTTCCCCTAGATCTTTCATGAAAAATTTCTTAAACAAATATTTTTTGACCGTGGTCAGCATGGGAACATCATTCCTAATAAAGAGAATATCATCCACGTATAATACGAAGAATGTTATCGCTCTCCCACTGACCCTTTTATATACACATAGTTCCTCTTCATTTTTGATAAAATCAAACAATTTGATCGCTTCATCAAAACAATGGTTCCAACTTTGAGAAGCTTGCTTAAATTGGTATATAGACCTTTGCAGCTTGCAGACTCCGTGATCACCATTACCAGAGGTGAAACCTATAGGCTGCTCCATATAGATATCTTCTTCAAGATATCCATTCAGAAAAGCAGTTTTCACATCTATCTGTCAGATTTCACAATCATAGTAAGCTGCAATAGTAAGCAAAATATGGATGAATTTCAATATGACTATAGATAAGAAGATTTTTTGATAGTCAATACCCTCGTACTGACTATAACCTTTAGCCACAAGCCTAACTTTATAGGTTTCTACCTTACTATTGGTACATATCTTCTTTTTGTAGATCCATTTACACCCAATGGGTATGATACCCTCAGATGGCTCCACTAAGGTCCAGACTTGATTCGAGTGCATCGAGTCAATTTTTGACTTCATAGCATCTAACCATTTTTCAGAATCGATATCAAATATCGTTTCATCAAAGATATTAGGATCATCACCATGATCTCTATCTCCCATAAACAATATTTTCTTTATTTTTTCTATAAGCATACCCATATGCCTTTCAAGAGGTCGGGAGACCCTACTAGATCTACAAGATGGTAGAGGAACATCAACTACTGGCTCATGGACAACAGGTTTCTGAGGATCTATAGCTCTTGGCTCTTCAGAAACCTTCTCTTCGAGCTCAACTAACCTCCCACTGCCACCATCCTGGATAATCTATTTTTCTAAGAATATGACGTTTCGACTCACAATCACGTTGTGATCTTGTGAAAAGTAGTAGTATCCCATGGATTCTTTAGGATATCCTATAAAATGGGCTATTACAGATCTATCCTCTAACTTATCTGTCATTTGTCTCTTGACATAGGCTGAACATCTTCAAATTTTAAGATAACCTAGACTCGACTTCTTACCGAACCATATTTCATATGATGTAGTAGGAACGGATTTTGATGGAACCCTATTCAACAGGTGAATTATGGTTAACAAAGCATGTCTCTAAAAATATAAGGGTAGATCGGTAAAGCTCATCTAGACCTGACCATCTCTAATAGGGTCTTATTCCTCTTTTCAGATACCTCGTTGAGCTGAGGTGTTCCAGGAGGCATCCATTGAGAGACTATACCATTGTCCTTAAGATATCTTAAAAATTTTTGACTAAAGTATTCACCTTCTCGATCAGATCAAAGAACCTTAATGAATTTATCAGTTTATTTTTCTATCTCATGTCTGAATTTTTTGAATCTTTCAAAAGCCTCAAACTTGTGTTTCATCAGATACACATATCTGTATCTAGACAAATCATCAATAAAGATAATGAAGTAGGTATAACCACCCTTGATCTGCATATCAAATGATCCACACACATCGATGTATATCAGGGTAAGTAACTCAGTGGTCCTTTCTCCATATCCTACAAAGGGTAACTTAATCATTTTTTCTCGAAGACAAGATTCGCAAGCTAGATATGACTTTGAGTTAAAAGAGCTAAGGATCACATCCTTCTTTAGTTTGTTTATTCTGTCCTCTTCAATATGGCCTAATCTATGGTGCCATAAGTACTTCTAGTTAATTTCATCTCTGTGTCTCTTTTGGCCTATGACACTTACTATTTTCTCATTTAAGTTCACATTCGCATCAACATGCAAGTGATAAAGACTGTCAATTAAAAGACTACATGCAATAAATTTATTTATAAATAAATAGAATAAAAATTTTTATTAAAATTATATTCAAAACCTTCCTATGCTAGCGCAGATACAGAAATCAAATTTTGACTAGCTACAAAAACATAATAACAGTCCTTTAAATCTAATCTAACACCAGATGGTAATCGAAGAGGGTAAGTGCGAACAGACTCTGTAGTAACTTTTGCTCAATTGCTAACTCGAAGGATCATGTCACCTTTCTTCAATCTCCTACTTTCTATCAGACCCTGCATTAAGGTAAATATATAAGCACTTGTGCCAGAGTTTAATACCCAACTAGAAGTAGAAGAAACCATAAGGTTAGATTCAATTACGAACATACCTTTAGAAGGTTTATCATCTTTTTTGGTCTTTAGGCTCTTCAGGTATTTTGGATAATTCCGCTTCCAGTGGCCTTCAGCATAACAGTTAAAATATTTTTTCTTTGCTTCGGCCTTGTTACGAACTTCTTTCTTTAGCCTGCTCTCTTTTTTTTGCTTCTTAGTGAATTTTGCCTTCTTCTTTTCAATAGACTTTCTCTTGAAAGAAGTCCACTCTACAGTGAGAACAGTGCCCTTTGAACTCTTCAAGGTTTCCTCCATAGTGACCAACATGTTGACTAGTTTGGGTATAGTGCAATGGAGCTTGATCATATGAAAATTTACAATAAATTAACTATATGAACTTGTAAGGATGGAAGGATTAGATCCATCTGTAATTTTTTTTGCATTTTAAGTCTGAGCTTCCTAAGCTCCTCAATATCCTTGATCACTATCATACAGTGCTCATAGATAGACTGTCCTTCATACATCTTCAAATTGAAGAGTCTTTTGGATACCTCGAAGCATGCTGTACGGCTCTGCTCACCATACAACTCTTATAGGTGAGTACCCATAGCCCTAGCAGTGGGCATATGCTCATGCTGGCTTTGCAACTCATTTAACATTGACGCCAACACATAACACTTAGCCTGATTGTTTTCATCCATCCACTTCTCAAAAGCAACCTTTTGCTCAACAACAGGATAATTTGGTAATACTATAGATTTCTAATCGAGTACATGACCTAATTTTTTGAAGATCAGAACAATCCTGAGGTTTCTGAGCCAATCTTTGTAATTTGTACCGGACAAATGATTGGTTTCAAGGATGCGGGCTAGAAGGTTTAAGGCTGACATTGTTTAACTACGAGAGTAGAGATTCAAGTTAGATATTTATATTTAATTATTATATTTGCTTCTAAGAACTTTAAGATGCAAATAATAACTCTCACTAATTTATCAGATCCCTCCACTCTCTGAAAAGAAAATAAAAATCCTAACACGATAAAGGATTCCTAGTGGATGCTATGGTCTCACCAATACCATACACCTCACCTAACAGTTATTGATAATATGTACACCGATGCGTAGGCAACTCTTTGTCTAGATACTTCTTTAATTATATTACAGCAACTTGGTCTCTAAGTCATGTGGGCTCACCTAACAGTTATTACCTATACTTCTTAGTTAAACCTAACCCATCGTTCATAAGCAGGTTTAGGGCCATCATTGGGTCCTTCACCTAACAGTTATTAGGCCCAACCCCATCCTTACTCTGGAGTAATTTTTTGCTAATAGAGTAGTTGCATATTCTCGATGCAACTGAACTACTGTGGCCAGCCGAGAACAATCAATGCCAGTAGCATGCCCGCACATCTACAACAGTGGAAGACCTATGGACTTAATATTTATAGAGATATTTAGGTTTAGGTCTCATCTAATCAATTATCATACGATCAATCTAATTGGCATGGGCGAAACCAAACCGCTAAGCAACCCAATTTAAGATCCAATCTTCCAAATTGGTCAAGTAAGTCGAGATCGGTGGGGGTCCCCCTATTACTTTCTTTAGACACCAATAAATTGATCAGGTAAGTGAACAGAATCGATTAAACAATTACATCTCAATTACTTGCCTTAGATACCAATAGGTCAATTGGTCAAAATAGGTTAACTCTAGTGAATCGGACTCAAACCGTCGAGCCAAATTAGGTCCTTAGGTAAATCGATTCTATATATGGGACTCAATCAATTTGATCAGCAATAATTGTATAATCATTTAACTTAATTGATCTGATCTTAATCAACACTTAACTCGATTTGATCAATTACTTAATCAAATTAGACCCATATGACTTAAATAAAAAATCTTAGATGCAATCCTATTACATGACCTAATTTATGATTTTTTCATAACCAAAATCCTCATGCATAAACATAAATTTTAGATTCTAAAATCAAATTTTAGATTTAAATTTTTTGCATGAAAATAATTTTTAAATCATAAAAATAATTTTCAGATTTAACATATAAACATATATCACATATATGCATGTAAAATTCACAACTAAATAAAATTCAGATCTATTATATGATATCACATATCTCATATACTAATTATAGATCATATCAAAAGTAATTTTATAACCTTAAACATGTAATTATATATCTCATATATAAATTACAAATCAGATCATAAAAATTTCAGGTTTATGCATACATCTACATATCATGTGAGCATGAACTAGAAACAATTCTAGATCAAAATTCACATGCTTTGACATATCAACTATATGTTCTAAAATCAAATCTAGAATAAAATATCAAATTCAAAGATTCATCTATACATCTCATGTATCAAGAAAAAAATCAAATTTTAAAATTTTTTTTTCAAAATATGTATGACAATTTCAGCAATATGAAACCCATGGCTCTGATACCACTGTTAGAATTTGAGGTTTGGGGCATACATGTATGTTTCAAAATTTTATTTTCTAAACACCACAGTAGAATACAAGATTAAAATATTTTTAATCTGAATCATGCATATATAAAGTTATAAAACCACAAGGATCTAGTTCATGTACTGAAATTGACGTATATTGAAATTCAGATTGTGATCAAATCACATACCTATTTTGTAATCTTTTTCTTCAAATCTAGATCTGAAAGAGAAGAGAATTTTTTTAGCTGTATAAGTATCCGATCTCTATGGATGTCCACTCGGGATCAGCCTAGAATAGTCTTCTTCAAATTAAATTTTTTTTTTAAAGAAAATTCAACCTGCTGAATCCGAATGAAGCCTAGATCACGATCAACACTTGATCTTCTTTTTCTCTTCTTCTCTTACCTTTCTCTCTTGTTTTGTGCTGCTACCAAGCTCTAAAAATTAGCAAAGGAGGGACGCCCAACAGCTTGGGTGTGAGGAAGAGGGGATGCCCCAACAAAGGGGGATGTGTGGGACGTCCCAAGGAGAAGAGAGGGGAGGAGGGAGGGAGCAGAAGAGAGGGCGTGGGGCTTCTCTTATGGGGTGTGTGGGCTGCTGGTTGGATTCTCTAGGAACCTAAAGAGAGATCCCTTTAAATTGACATGAGGATTGAATCCTATTCAACCTCATAATACAAGTCGTATTTGCATTGGGTTTCTTCATAACTTAAGTTATTCAACTTACATTAGGAATCCTATTAGGTGCCAACTCTTGGAGTCCTTGCACCCAATTAAACACACCCTCTTTTGCACCCAAGGGATGCCCTATATTAGATTAAAAGGTCCTCTAATCATAGGACACGCCCAACATGATCAAATCAAGGTGGCACCCCATAATAACTATAAAGAAAAATTAATTAGAGACTTGCACCCAAATTCAATTGATCTAAAATCTTAGATACCCAACAATTGGAGTTTAATGAATCTAATTCATTTAGGTTATTAGCAGATGATTAAGTTTGAATTATCTTATCAAATAAGAAATTCAAATGAAAAGATGAATTGGGTCTAACCATGTGCTAGCAAGATTATCTTGAATCTAATCAAATTTTTCTAAACTCAATTGATACTTCATAAGCTCAATTGCTAATTTCAGACCTAATCTCTTTGTTGTGTGACCTCATAGGTTCAATTCTATCTGGTAGTGAGATATACAATGATGTCTATCAAAATATCATTGAAACTCTTTTCAATGAATTAGAACAATTCTACTCTAACTCATCAAGGATTGTCTATCCAGAATAATCTTAGTGAGCTCTCACAATCCACCAGTGACATCTAGCAATATATAGTAACAACTCAGTAGAACTGAAATGAATCTCTAGATGTAGTTAACGTGTGATTCAATCCCTCTATCATGAGTTCTGACTTGATGACAGGTCATGGATAAATCATCAAATTTCAATATCAGTCATATGATAGATTTGATTAGCTCAAATCCAGTTGTAATTTCTATAGAAACTCTTTTCCATCAATCACACTACTATGACCATAGATTTTTGGACTTAGTCTTTCAAATCCCATAGGACTACTCTTCTCTATCAAGATTGATAGATCCCATCTTGATGTGCACCCTACTCCTATAATGGACCAACTATCGCCAACATCCACTACAAGGGCTTATTGACACTCATGTTTATGTGTTAGTCAAACTTTAGCAGTCCACTGCGAGCAGTAGTACAATCTCAGATCAAAGAACCATTCACACAACTACAGCATTGAGATGATCACTGATGATTGAATAGAATTCAAGTGATCTCTTGTATGGTCACGCTCAGTACTAGTTATTCTCTAACAACTACCTACACTCATCATCCAATATCTCTACACTATAGATCAGAGACTCATCTATCTCGAAAGAAGCAATCTGTGCGTCAGTCTATCTGGATCGATCATCATCTTTATAACGATCTTATGACTAGGAGTATTTAGAAATTAAATACATGTCTCTAATTCTCAACACTTTGAGAATATGCATCGAAAACTAATTTCATAGATGATTCAAAGACACATCACACTTGAATGAAAAATAAATTTATCCTTTTATTGATCAAATCAATGTATTAAGTATAAAATTGTGTCCTAGAGTTATTACAATGTGTCATCTTTATTGGCTTCTAAGACATACATCTAACATCCACGAGATTCACAAATGAACTCGAATCGAGTCAATCTTGTATATGATTGACAATGGGGTCTGACGAGTTCTCTATGACCTCCGTCAAGTCGGAACTCACGATAGAAGGACTGAATCATACGATAACTACACCTAAGATTTTATACTTTCATTCTACTGGATTGCTACTACATACTACTAGGTATTATTGGTAGATTGTAGGACTCATTGGGCATTATCTTGATGATCGATGACCTTCAAAGGATAAAGTTGAAATTGTTCCAACCCATCAAAAAGAATTTTGAAGATATTATGATGGAGATCACAATATATCTTAGTACCAGATGGAATGGAACTTATGGAGTCACACATTAAGAAATTTAATCTTGAATTTGCCAATTAAGCTTATGAAGTTCTAATTGGATTAGAGTTTATTAAAATCCTATTAGATTTAAGAGAACCATGCTAGGACATGATTAAACCTAATTCTTCTCAAGACTTTGATTGGATCAAGTCCATAGCCTTGAACTTAACCTAAATCTATTTGAATTTAATTGGATACCTAATTGTGAGCCCAAGAAGATTAGATTAAGTCAATTAGTTTGCTAAATTATCTCCTCATTATCTCTTCATTGTCTCCTCATTATCTCCTAATGTGTGTGTGGAATAATTGAAAAGGAGGGTAGCGCCTACCTCCCTTTTTGGCAAGAACAAGAGGCACCAATCCCCTAGATAATGCAAGAAGGGCCCACCCCTTCTTGTGGCATGGCATGGAGGAGAGAGAGAGAGAGGGGCTACGCCCCCTCTCTTGAATAAAAATCCTAAAATGGGGTGCCAAGGGTTGGCGCCACAACCACCTGTCCTATATTCTATGGGTGCCCACTCAGATTGCCTTATCTGACTGGGGTGCCCCATATGCTTATCAAAAGAGACTGATAACCTACTAATTAAGTCTGATTTTAATGAAAAAAAATCAGATTAAAAAGGTTGAAATCTTTATGAGATAAGGATATACCTTTTAAAGTTAATTGGATTCCTGATTTGGATCAAAGAAGGGTTTATATAAAGAGAAGATCTCTTAGAATTTTAGAAGTTAGTTTTTATTGATTAAAAATCAGATCTCTCTCTCTCTTCCTTCTCCATGCCACACCTTCTCCCTCTTCTCTTTCCCATGCCCAAAGATTGGGCGTCCCACCTTTCTACACATCAAGAGTTGAGGAGTTGTTTATCTACGTGAGGAATGAAGAGAAAAAGCTGCAGATTAAAGAGTTGATTCCGTAGTCTAGATCAAAGAGTCAATTAAAGTTCTAAGGGGCTGAGATCCTACTTGGAGAAGAAGGATCTACTACAAGAAGATTGATTCGAGGTTGATCTCGATGGATACCTGTAGAGATCGGACATATATGCGGCTTGAGAAACTTCGAACTTGAGATCATCGGTAGCGGTGAATTTTTATCCATGCTAAGGTATTGAGATTTAATCTCATACTTATTTTATTTTTAGATTATATATATGTCTTTTCTTCTGAACTTGGATAGAATTAGATATGATCTGATTCATGTGGGGTTAAAGGATTTAACTCGATTATTTTTCTACTACGATTGAAAAGATTTTTGAAATCTATGCATACATCCTACCCGACTTTCTAACAAAAAGTTACAGTTCAAGCATTGAGATCACAGTCAAAGATCAAGAGTTGATCAAAGATCCAATAGGCTGAGATTCATCTTAGAAAGGATGGATCTATAACGAGAAGGAAGGTTCAAGATTGATTCCGATGGATATCTGTAGAGGTCGGACATATGTACGGTTCAAAAATTTTCAAATCTAGGATCATTGGTTGTGGTGTATTTCAACCCATGCAAGATATTGAGATCCGATCATAATTTTTTTATTTTAATTTTTAAATTATATGTATGTCTTAGATCCAAGGCTCGGATAGATATAAATTAGATCTATTGCATGTGGGGTCAAAGAGTTTAACCTAGATCGTTGCCGCTGCTACTTCAAAAAGATTTTAAAACTATGCATGCAACCCTATCCATTTTTTAATATTTTTCACTCTTGGTATCTGCTGGATCCTGAAGTTTTTTGAAAAATTGGGATCACATCTTTCATCTTTTGAAGATATTTTATCATATTTTTCTCTCGAGCTTCATAGTCACCTTTAACATGACCGACGACCAACTGGGAGTCACTATATACTTTCAGGTCTTGCACTCCTAACTCCTAAATGATTCAGAGTCTTGTAGCTAGTGCTTCCTATTATGCTTCATTGTTAGATGCAGAAAACTCAAATCGTAAGGCATACTCAGCTACGATTCCCTCGAGGCTCACAAGAAGAAGCCCTGCTCCCGACTCGATCTGATTGGAGGACCCATCTACATATAGCTTCCATGCATCAGTTGGATCTTCTAGGGAATTTGGGATTTGCTCTGTGAGTGCTTCTCCTTCCTCTCTAATTGATTCATTTTCTGGAATAGTACATTCGACTAGGAAGTCAACTAGCACTTGGACCTCAATTGATTGTCGAGGTCCAAACTAGATGTCAAATTTGGAGAGCTCAATTTCCCACTTCACCATTCATCCAGAAGTTTCTGATCGATGCAAGATATTCTTCACAGGCTGGTCAGTTAGAAAGGCGATGGTATGAGCTTAGAAGTAGGGTCGGAACTTCCAAGTGAAGATGAGGAGAGCGTACACTAGCTTCTCTAACTTGATGTACCAGGTTTCCATGCCCCTCAAGGTCCGACTAACATACTTGATGGGCTTTTGAATTCTATTCTTTTCTTGAATCAACACTGCACTCATTACTATTGGAGAAACTGCTAGGTACAGGAGTAATTCTTCGCTGGGGTCTAGTTGGGCCAGGAGAGGGGGAGAACTGAGGTGGCCTTTTAGATCATCAAATGCTTTCTGGCATTCTTCATTCCAGTAAAAATTTCTGTGTCATTTGAGGGCTTCAAAGAAGGAAAGACAGCACTCGGCCGACTTCGACACAAATTGATTTAGGGCTGCAACTCTTTCAATAAAATGCTGGACATCTTTGATTGTCCTTGGTGGACTCATCTCCTAAATAGCTTTAATTTTCTCAGAGTTGGCCTCTATCCCCCGACTTGATACCATAAAGCCGAGGAACTTGCTGAAAGTCACTCCGAAGGTGCATTTTGTTGGATTCAGTTTCATGTTGTACCTCCACAGGGTAGCAAAAGCCTTAACCAAGTCATCAATATGACTCCTTGATTTGCTCTTGACCAGCATATCATCTACGTAGACCTCCATATTTCATCCAATCTATTCTTTAAAAATTTTATTTACAAGGCGTTGGTATGTGATACCTACATTTTTGAGACCAAAGGGCATCATCCTTTAATAAAAAAGTCTTTGATCAGTAATAAAAGCAGTTTTCTCCTCATCTTTAGGAGCCATCTGGATTTAGTTATAGCCGAAGAATTAAAGCATCCATGAAGGAGAGGAGTTTGTCGCCTGATGTGGCATCCACCATCTGATCAATCTTCGATAGCAAGTAGCTGTCCTTCGGGCATGCCTTATTCAAATTGGTGAAGTCTATACAGATCTGCCATTTGCTGTTCGCCTTCTTCACCATGACCACATTGGATATCCAGTTGAAATATTAGACCTCCTGGATGAAGCCAGCATCAAGGAGCTTATTAACTTCCTCGATAATGACCTTTTGGTGCTCTGGTGCGAAGCTCCTTTTCTTTTATTTGAATGGACGATACTTTGGATCCACATTCAAGTTGTGCACCATCATCGAGGGATCGATCTCCGGCATGTCCATCGAAGTCCATGTGAAGATGTCTGCATTCTTCTATAAAAATAAGGTTAGCTGCTCTTTAGTTACCTGATCCAGATTTGATCCGATCTAAACTGTATGCTCTTTATTTACATCCTCTAGGGGAATAGGGATGAGGTCTTCGATCGATTCACCCTGAGTTTCTGTTAGCTTATCATGGGTATCTAGTCCCTCGACAGGATAGGTCTCTACAATTTTAGCTCTTTGCAATGAGATGTACTAACAATACCACATCAGATTTTGATCTCCAAAGATCTCTCCAATCTCGTGGGTGGTGGGAAACTTCACTTTTAGACAATAGGTCGACACGACAGCACGAAATGCATTTAGGTCAGATCGTCCAAGAATTGCATTATAGACTGAGGGTCCTTGGATTACAAGAAAATCAATTTGGGCAGTGGACTGATGCAGGTATAGCAGGCCTACTTTTACGAGTTGCATGATGACCCTCCACTGGGATTGCATCACCAGTGAAACTGGACTGATGCAGGTATAGGCCTACTTTTACGAGTAGCATGATGACCCTCTCCACTGGGATTGCATCACCAGTGAAACTAACCAGCAAAGCCTCCACCCTCTCGAGTCTATTAGGGGATAATCCCATTTTTTCAAAAGCATCAAAATATAAAATATCTATCGAGCTTTAATTATCAACCAAAATGCGATGTACAAGATGCTTATCAATATTTATAAATACAACCACCGCATCATGGTGCAAAAATTAGATTCTGCAGGCCTCCTCTTCAGTAAAAGTGATTGCCTCTTCTATCCTTCTCCTTGTGGACCTTTCTTCTATTGCGAAATTCAGTGCAAGGGTAAAATGGTAATTTTAAAACTTTTTCAAAATTATGATTTTATAGCAGAAAAATATTAATTAATCTAATTAATTAATATAAATTTACCCTACACTAAGATCTAAATATGATATATAGCATGCATGCATTTAAATTTGAAATTCAAATTCGAACAGTAAACACTTTACTGTAATGTGTTCAGAACACAATACCTTTGTACGGATAATAGATCACCATAATCTGATCACTGTCGAGAGAGTCTGATCATCATGATATAGCCACACAGTGTGTCTGGCCTCTGTGGATCATCCACATGAAGCTCCCAGTCTGATCGACTCCTCACGAGTGCTAGTTCGTTGTAGAGCCCTTTTGACGGTCGATGCTGATCGAACTCCTTCGATCGATGTCTGTCGATTGTTTGGATGCTTCAGATCATCAACAGATATGCTTGAGAGAATGTTGAAGATCTTCCTGAGATTTTATGGGCTCACGATACTCGTAGCTCACTTTCTCACTTTTCGATCCCCAGGCTAAAACTCTAGGGAACTCACTGGAAACCTTGCACCCACTTTTCTTTCTTTTCTTTCTTTTTCTCTTGGAAGGATATGGACTTCCTTCTCATGCACAAGAGTTCTCACGCCCCAGAATTTTTCTCCAAAAATTTTCTTCTTGCACGCCCCACTTTTTTCCTCCTTTTATAACAACGTCAAATGTCTTATCCAAAAGAAAGGATAAAGATGAGTAATTGCACATTTGAATTCAAATTAAATTTTGAATTCAAATGGACACCAACTCATCCCTTATCCACAAAAGACATGAGGCGTGGCTTAAATTATGCATGAAGTGATTTCATGAGAAACCTTTTCTCATGTAATAAATGGGGCGTAAAAAAAGAGATAAGGTGCAAAGATTGATTGCCCATTCAAATTCAAACTTTATTTTGAATTTGAATGGCCAACCAATCATCCTTATCCATTCATTTGGCACATTAAAGTGGGGCGTGGAGAGAGCTTCGTGTGAGAAAAAAATTTATGAGAAGTTCCTTCTCATGAATTCAAATGGGTGTATTGGAAGTGAGGTGGCGCATGGAGATTAGGTCAAGGTGGTTTAATTATTTAAACCAACCTAATTGAATCAAATAAGTTAGGTCCAACTAGACTAATTTAAACCTAACTTAATTAGGTTTAATTAGGCTTAATAAAATTCTAATCAAATC
The DNA here is from genome assembly GCF_000442705.2 of Elaeis guineensis. NCBI lineage: Eukaryota > Viridiplantae > Streptophyta > Magnoliopsida > Arecales > Arecaceae > Elaeis > Elaeis guineensis. The sequence continues at coordinate 81,829,680 of NC_026002.2, read as the reverse complement.
AAAAATTGACTAAGCCCAACCCCTGATCAAATCAGGGACTAAACCATCTCGACGATTAGGTCAACTCTTAACCTAATCGGGTCAAACCCAACTGAATCCAATTCAATTGGACATCATTCAAAAATAATTACTTAATCAAATTGAGTTAATTAATGATTAAATTACTAATTAAATCTCTCATAAATATTGAGTCCAAATTCGAAGGGCAATCGGACATCAGAATTCATCGATATGTAATCCTGATCGAAAAGTCCCAACCAGTGGGACTCTTGACCCCGGTACCTATAATGTGTAGAACTCACGATCAAAGAATCCTGATTCTCGATCACTGAGTCTCAAACATGTAGGATTCTACACCAGCCATCAGATCAGATAGGAACCTCTAATGTGTGTGACCCTGCAGGTTCGAACCTAAGCCGGTAGCACAGGAACCAATTTCTGTACTAATCGAAGTGACCATCTAGCAATGGTACCCGATGTCCGGATAGGTTGAAGAGTCACAATCGCAACACTCAGAACCTACATGAATATGGTTACTGTATAATTCATCCTTTTGATCCCTGTGTTTAGGATGACTCAGGGTTAAACTGTCAACCCTGATCAGATCATCCGAATCGTGCTCAACTCAAACAGTCCTGTGACTCCTCACAAGGACTACCCTGGCCAAGATTTTGCTAAATTGAAACATGATTGTACACAGTTCCTAAACTGGAGTGGTCAATCCCATCTTGACACACGCACCGACAAGTCAAGTACTTGACTACACCCAGCAGCCTTCCGTCACTGAATTAAAAATTCAGGTAGTCCAGTGCCTAAGTGCAGTGAGTTGCTTGCAAGTCACCGTGGCGGTCTCAGGTCGGAGGGACATTTATACCCATATCCCATCGGAGCAAATTTTGACAGCAGAAATAGCTCCAGAGTCGATCACGTTCTGTGCAGATGTACCCTTACATCTCACCTGTATGCCATACCAGTGTCTCCACACTCCTTGGTTAAGAAGACAACCAACCTATATGGCATACAACGACCTATGCCTGATAAACATTGTTGTCCTTGGTAACAACATATCATTTGGTCGCGAACTGGTTTAAGGACTAAACGACAAATCCTCCTTTGTCGAGTCTAAATAGTCCTAAGGACTTCACCACAACATAGGAGTTCATTAGAAGATGAAATATTTTATGATGAAAAAATACCAAAATAATTTTTATTAATTCATAATTCATGTACAAATACAAAAATGAGCACAACCGTCAATAAACTGACGATTGACTTTGGGATACTATTCCCAACAATCTCCCACTTGGCTTAAAGCCAATCGGTGCAGTATCTAATACCCATCTTCGACTTGTAGTTGTCGAACTCCTTCACCGCAATGACTTTAGTGAAAGGGTCAGCCAGGTTCTTCTTTCCATCGATCTTCTGAATATCGACGTCACCTCGATCTATAATTTTTTGGATGAGATGGTAGTGGCACAGAATATGCTTCGTCCGCTGGTGTGCCTTTGGTTCCTTCGCCTGAGCAATGACTCCAGAGCAATCACAGTAAAGCAGAACTGGACCAACAAGGGAGGGTGCTACTCCGAGCTCAGTGATGAATTTTCTCAGCCACACCGCTTCTTTGGCAGTATCTGATGCAGCGACATACTCCGCCTCGCAAACTGAATCAGCCACTGTGTGCTGCTTGGAACTTTTCCAGCAGATAACCCCACCATTAAGGGTAAAAATAAATCCTGACATACTTTTGCTGTTATCATGATCAGACTGAAAACTAGAGTCTGTAAACCCTATAAGTCTCAAGTCCGATTCATCATAAACAAGCCACTGGTCCTTAGTATTTTTTAAATACTTCAGGATGGTTTTAACAACCTTCCAGTGATTCTCTCCTGGATCAGATTGGTATCTACTCACTACCCCTAGTGAGTATGCCATATCTGATTGTGTACATGTCATGACGTACATGATAGATCCCACTGTCGAAGTATATGGAATCCTACCCATACGCTCTCTCTCTTGAGATGTTGTCGGACAATCCCTCTTCGAGAGAGAAATTCCATGGCCTATGGGAAGATAGCTTTTCTTAGAATTCTCCATGCTGAACCTCTTCGGTATAGTATCAATGTACGTGGACTGAGATAAACCAAGCAACCTTTTAGATCTATCCCTATAGATCCTCATCCCTAGGATGTAGGAAGCTTCTCCCAGATCTTTCATGGAGAACTATGACGACAGCCAAATCTTTATTCCCTGTAATGCAGGGACATCATTCTCGATTAAGAGAATGTCATCCACATACAATACAAGAAATACTACTACTGGACCATTAGCCCACTTATAAATGCATGACTCTTCTCCATTCTTAACGAAGCCATACGTCTTGATCATCTTATCAAAACGTATGTTCCAACTCTGTGATGCCTGCTTAAGTCCATAAATGGACCTCTGTAGCCTGCACACCTTAGACTCATCTGTGGATGTGAATCCTTTAGGTTGTATCATATACACCTCTTCATCCAGCTCTCCATTTAGGAAAGCTGTCCTCACATCCATCTGCCAGATTTCATAGTCCAGATGGGCAGCTATCGCAAGCATAATCCGAATGGATTTGAGCATTGCCATAAGAGAAAATGTCTCGTCATAGTCTATACCATAACGTTGACGATATCCCTTGGCAACCAGACGGACTTTATAGGTTTCTACCTTTCCATCTGCGCCTCTCTTCCTCTTGAAGACCCATTTACATCCTATGGGTTTTACTCCTTCGGGTGGGTCAACCAATGTCCACACATCATTGACCTTCATGGACTCCATTTCGGATTTCATGACCTCCAGCCATTTCTCAGAGTCGGATCTCTGCATTGCATCCATGTAGGTGATCGGATCCTCATCATTTTCATCAAGTTCGATAGGATCGCCGTCTCGGACCAAGAAACCATAGTATCTGTCCGGTTGACGTGGTACTCTACCAGATCGCCTTAAGGGTGCTTGAACAATGGGCTCCGGATCTGATCTAACCAAATCTGATTCAGGTTCAGCAACTTGTGTCAATTTTTCCATCTGTCGAACTTCGTCAAGTTCGATCTTAGAGGCAACAGTCCCTTCACCAAGAAACTTCTTTTCCAAAAAGATTGCCTTAAGGCTGACAAACACTTTTTGCTCATCAGCTAGGTAGAAGTAATACCCTTTGGTCTCTTTTGGGTATCCTATAAAATTATACTTGTCAGACCTAGGTCCAAGCTTGTCCGTAATTAAACGTTTAACATAAGCCGGACACCCCCAAACCCTAAGGTGTGAGTGTACTGGCTTACGTCCTATCCATATCTCATATAGTGTTTTGGTTACAGATTTACTCGGAACCCTATTTAGAAGGTAACAAGTCGATTCGAGCGCATATCCCCAAAGGGAGATCGACAGACCAGCAAACCCCATCATGGATCGAACCATGTCCAACAAGGTCCGATTTCTCCTTTCAGACACACCATTAAGCTGTGGTGTTTCAGGAGGTGTCCGAGAATTCCATTCTCCCCAAGATATGTCAGAAAATCATTGGAAAGGTATTCACCTCCTCGATCAGATCGAAGAGTTTTAATACATTTTCCAGTTTGTTTTTCTACCTCATTTCGAAATAGTTTGAACATTTTAAACGACTCTGACTTATGCTTCATTAAATAGACATACCCATACCTCGATAGGTCGTCTGTGAAGGTTATGAAGTAGAAATATCCACCTCTTGCACTTGAGCTCATGGGTCCACATACATCAGAATGTACCAGAGCCAAGAGTTCACTGGCTCGCTCATCTTTTTCAATAAAAGGTGATTTGGTCATTTAACCAAGAAGACAGGACTCACAGGTTGGAAGTGATTCATAATCATCTACTTCAAGAATTCCTTCTTGAGCCAACCTGTTTATCCTGTTCTTATTGATATGACCTAGCCTACAGTGCCAAAGGTAGACTTCTGACCCATTATCTATTCTATGGCGTTTACCGATGGTTTGAACCATATTAACAGGTTGTGATAGAAAGTAAATTCTATTATTAAGTTATCCAACAAATATTGTAACACCATTCTAAATGATATTACAAATATTTTTTTTTATTAAAAATTGATAACCGTTCATGGCCAAAAGGCCTACAGAAATAATATTTAATAAAAAGCTTGGACAATAGTGACATTCACTCAGAATTATGTTTCGAGAATTGATTACAAGGTTCATGATTCTTAATGCTAGAACTGGAACTTTGCTTCCATCTCCAACATTCAGGAACCTCTCGCCTTCATCAAATCTCCTACTGACCTACAGACCCTGCATCGAATTACAAATATGATAAGGGCTTCCAGTATCCAATACCCAGGCAGTAGTATCACAAATGAAAAAATTGCAAGGTGTTATCATATAAGTACCTTGCTTCTTCTTCGGCCTGTTCGGATCCAGGGAGGCAATGTATAGAGGACAGTTCCTCTTTCAGTGCCCCTGCTTCTTGCAAAAGAAGCACTCCGCCTGGCTCTGGTTGGGCTTGCGTTTCTTGGTCTGACCCTGTGCAGACATCCCAGCATGCAGCTGCACCTTCTTATTCTTCTTCTTCTTGTTCTTCTTCTTCCCTTTCTTAAAAGGTCGACGACCAGAAGAAGACCCTCCCACAACATTCACCGACTCCTTATGGAGCTGGTGATCCTTCTCAAAGTTCTGCAGCAACCCCAACAAGCCGTGGTAGTTCACTGCAGGCTTTGTCATCCGAAAATGAGTAAGAAAGGGGAGGAAGGACTTGGGCAATGAATTAAGGATCGCATCCTTACCGAGCTGCTCGTGCAGGGGAAAGCCCAGTTTACTTAGGTGCTCAATCATTTCGATCATGTACAGTACATGATCAGTGAATGAGGCTCCATCCCTCATCCGAGCATTGAAAATGGTATAACTAGTTTTGTGCCTTTCAACGTCGTCAGGCGTGCCAAAGGAGTCGTTCAATATTTGAAGCATCTCCTGTGGCTGGGCGTTCTCGAACCTGCGGCTGAACTCATCATTCATTACCGCCAGCATAATGCACCGAACGGTGGTGCAGTCGTTGAGCCACTTCTGATAAGTGTCTCAGACCGTCCCTCTAACATTCGGGGCTGGCTCCTCAGGTGCTGGATCCGTTACTACATAAAGGATCCGCTCATGCTCAAGGATGATTTTTAATTTTCGATACCAGCTATCGAATTTAGGTCCCATGAGCTTGTCATTATCTAATAATGATCGGAGGGATAAGGTAGTGGCCATAGCTGCATAAAGAAAAATCAGACCTCTATTAGTACATAAATTATAAATACTAAAGACTTGGACTTTAGTCTAAAGTTTCTCCCAGTATTTTTACGAACTAGTAGCCTTAACCTCCAATTCGAGGAATTACTTTAATTCCTTAGTGGGTACTAGAATCCACACAGACTACACACGAGCCCAACTTTGGTTGGTCAACCCATGTGCATCTATGGGTAGGTTCATAACCAGTTGTTTCTCTAAACAACTTCTAGTAATTGATTTTGCCCCATAACCTAATCAGTAGGCTTTGACCTCCACTGAAAAGATCTGGTTAGGTCCAACCATTAACATGATTTGATTTGGTGAATCGGACCAATAAATGATCAGGCCCGACTTTGGCCGGCCAACCTGACCACCATCAGAAAGACTCAAATCAAATTATCATATTATGAATGATAATTCTATTAGTCAATAAGCACCAGGCCTTTGGGCCTCCAATGATTATTAAACTAATGGACTCATTATCACTCACTTAATGGGAGGCTATGACTTAGTTATCAATATAACTTAATCATTTTTAGGGACCTAATAATTTTTGAAGATTTTATTAAAAGATAGATGAGAAGAAAATATCCAGCCAATTTCAATCCTCCCACTGACTTCACCAAGTCAAATTAAAAAAAAAGATTTAATTAAAGCTGGCATTAGGAGCACCTAAATCAGTCAAACTGATTTACCTAATGACATGGATGAGCCCTAATCATCAAGTGATCTAATCAAAATCTAATTCACCAGGTTGGCCAGGTAAGTGAGATCAATGGTGGGGATATGCCATTAACTCGTCAGAGATCGAATCACTGCGAGTAGCTCCCGCTTAAAAACTACTGGTCAAACTACCAAACTTACCTTAGACACCAACCAGTTCATTAGTTTTAATTTGATCAACTTAGTAAATTAGGTTCCACCACGTAGCCATGAATTAAGTCCATCTTGGTCTAGTTAAAGATATGGACCCATTCAACTACAACTATTGGAGTTGAGTCTAGAGTATCCTTGACCTAATCTAATTCAACTTTTGATTAGATTTGACCAATTACTCTAATTTAGTCTATTTCTTTAAGCTAACCTTAGGTCAACCCAATTATGGACCTAATCCATCTAACCCATTGACCCACAAGTTTATGCAATTGTCTTAGGTCTTAATTCACAATTCTAGACCTACTAGACAACACTTAATTCTTTTAATTAAGTATTTAGGCTGATGGGTCAAGGTTTGGTATTTCGAAAATAATTTTCAAATTTGAAAGGTTTTATTTTCTGTTCACCAAATATGTTGACTCATTTCACAAATAGATTAGCACATTTCATAAATAGCAATCCTATTGCTAATTACATAACAGAAAATAACTCAATCAAAATAAATCATGAATATTCTTTTAGATCTAATCTAACATATTCATGATAAATTTTACAAATGAACCTTTACAATTAATTTCTTTCGCTGCTTCATCTGCATGGGATATAATTGCAGCGGCACCCCTACCGCCATAGGAGACCCCATCGAATGGGAGGAGAGGGCCTTTAAACCCTACTTTTCTCCTATGACCGGACGGCCGTGGCAATCAATCTAATTCGATTACTTACTATTTGGATCAAGTATATCTAAATATACCAATTTCAAAATTTAAATTTTAAATTTTAAATTTCAAATTTTAAATTTTGAATTTTAAATTTCAAACAAATTTCAAATTTTAAAATTTTGAATTTTAAAATTTGAATTTCAAATTTTGAATTTTAAATTTTGAATTTCAAATTTAAAATTTCACCCAAATTTTAAATTTCAAGTTTTGAATTTTGAATTTCAAATTTTTGAATTTTGAATTTCAAATTTCAAATTTTAAATTTCAAATTTTTGAATTTTGAATTTCGAACAACTTTCAAAATTCAAATTTCAAATTTTAAATTTTAAATTTTTGAATTTTGAATTTCGAACAACTTTCAAAATTTAAATTTTAAATTTTGAATTTCAAATTTTAAATTTAAACTTTTAGATTATAACTTAATCTACGCATGCAAATATATATATCATATCTAAGAACCCGCTCTGATACCATTTGTTGCAAAATTCAGTGCAGGGGTAAAATGATAATTTTAAAACTTTTTCAAAATTATGATTTTATAGTGAAAAAATATTAATTAATCTAATTAATTAATATGAATTTATCCTACACAAGGATCTAAATATGATATATAGCATGTATGCATTTAAATTTGAAATTCAAATTCAAACAGTAAACACTTTACTGTAATGTGTTCAGAACATAATACCTTTGTGCGGGTAGTAGATCACCGTAATTTGATCACCGTCGGGAGAGTCTGATCATCATGATACAGCCACATAGTGTGTTTGACCTCTGCAGATCATCCACACGAAGCTTCCGATCTGATCGACTCCTCACGAGTGCTAGTTCGTTGTAGAGCCCTTTTGACGGCCGATGCTGATCGAACTCCTTCGATCGATGTCTGTCGATTCTTTAAATACTTCAGATCATCAACAGACGTGCTTGAGAGGATATTGAAGATCTTTCTGAGATTTTGTGGGCTCACAACACTCGTAGCTCACTTTCTCACTTTCCGAACCTCAGGCTAAAACTCTAGGAAACTCACCGTAAACCTTGCACCCACTTTTTTTTCTTTTCTTTCCTTTTCTCTTGGAAGGATATGGACTTTTTTCTCATGCACAAGAGTTCTCACGCCCCAAAATTTTTCTCCAAAAATTTTCTTCTTGCACGCCCCACTCTTCTCCTCCTTTTATAACAACGTCAAACATCTTATCCAAAAGAAAGGATAAAGATGAGTAATTGCACATTTGAATTCAAATCAAATTTTGAATTCAAATGGACACCAACTCATCCCTTATCCACTAAAGGCATGAGGCATGGCTTAAATTGTGCATGGAGTGATTTTGTGAGAAACTTTTTCTCATGAAATAAATGGGGCGTAATAAAAGAGATAAGGTGCAAAGATTGATTGCCCATTCAAATTCAAACTTTATTTTGAATTTGAATGGCCAACCAATCATCCTTATCCATTCATTTAGCACATTAAAGTGGGGTGTGGAGAGGGCTTGGCATGAGAAAAAAATTCATGAGAAGTTCCTTCTCATGAATTCAAATGGGTGCATTGGAAGTAAGGTGGCATATGGAGGTTGGGTCAAGGTGGTTTAATTATTTAAACCAACCTAATTGAACCAAATAAGTTAGGTCCAAGTAGACTAATTTAAATCCAACTTAATTAGACTTAATTAGGCTCAATAAAATCCTAATCAAATCAAGAATTGACTAAGTCCAACTCCTGATCAAATCAGGGACCAAACCATCTCGACGATTAGGTCAACTCTTAACCTAATCGGGTCAAATCCAACTGAATCCAATTCAATTGGACTTGATCCAAAAATAATTACTCAATCAAATTGAGTTAATTAGTGATCAAATCACTAATTAAATCTCTCATAAATACTGAGTCCAAATCCGAAAGGCAATCGGGCATCAGAATTTATCGATATGTAATCCTGATCGAAAAGTCCCAACCAGTGGGACTCTTGACCCCGATACCCATAATGTGTGGAACTCGTGATCAGAGAATCTTGATTCTCGATCACTAAGTTTCAAACATGTAGGATTCTACACCAGTCATCAGATCAGATAGGAACCTCTATTATGTGTGACCCCGCAGGTTCGAACCTAAGCCGGTAGCACAGAAATCAATTCCTGTACTAATCGAAGTGACCATCTAACAATGGTACCCGACGTTCGGATAGGTCGAAGAGTCACAATCGCAACACTCAGAACCTACATGAATATGGTTACTGTATAATTCATCCTTTTGACCCCTATGTTTAGGATGACTCAGGGTTAAACTATCAACCCTGATCAGATCATCCGAATCGTGCTCAACTCAAACAGTCCTGTGACTCCTCACAAGGACTACCCTGACCAAGATTTTGCTAAATTAAAACATGACTGTACACAGCTCTTAAACTGGAGTGGTCAATCCCATCTTGACACACGCACCGACAAGTCAAGTACTTGACTATACCCAGCAGCCTTCCGTCACTGAATTAAAAATTCAGGTAGTCCAGTGCCTAAGTGCAGTGAGTTGCTTGCAAGTCACCATGGTGGTCTCAGGTCAGAGGGACATTTATACCCATATCCCATTGGAGCAAATCTTGACAGCAGAAATAGCTCCGGAGTCGGTCATGTTCAGTGCAGATGTATCCTTACATTTCATCTGTATGCCATACCAGTATCTCCACACTCCTTGGTTAAGAGGACAACCAACCTATATGGCATACAACGACCTATGCTTGATAAACGTTGTTGTCCTTGGTAACAACGTATCATTTGGTCGCGAACTGGTTTAAGGACTAAACGACAAATCCTCCTTTGTCGAGTCTAAATAGTCCTAAGGACTTCACCATAACATAGGAGTTCATTAGAAGATGAAATATTTTATGATGAAAAAATATCAAAATAATTTTTATTAATTCATAATTCATGTATAAATATAAAAATGAGCACAACCATCAACAGACTGATGATTGGCTTTGGGATACTATTCCCAACACCTTCGTTGTTGGAATCCCTCCTACGATACCCCCCAGTAATTGCATTGATTATTCCGATCGAGGGATGGTCTCCTTGGGGCTTGATCGGTGGTGGTTGTTCCCAGAGCCGTGGGGATCTTTATTGGTTCTCCTGCTCTCTCCTGCATCGAATGAAATGATCTAGGCAGCCACGCTTGATGAGCTCGTCGATCTCATCTCAGAGTTATAAGCACTCTTCCATGTCATGACCATAATCTTTATGATACAAGCAGTATTTATTAGAATTTCTTCGAGCCAGATGAGTCCGCATTGGTGTAGCCTCTAGAATCTGCCCCCTGATTTGCATCAGTACATTTTTCCTTGGCTTCGTTAAGGGAGTATAATTATTGAATCTTCTTAGTGGAGAGGCACGCCATCCTCCCAGTCGAGGACTTCTCGATCGGTGGTTTCTGGAAGGGGAATCATTTCTTTGCCGACAAGGCGAAGACCTTGAACGCCGTCTGGGCCTCTCCTCCCATCTTGGCGATTTATTCTTTTTGATTTGATGTGTTTCTCCCTCCACCATGAAAGAGTTGGTAACTTCCGATGTGAACACGTCCTCCGTTCGCACATACTTCTCTACCCGAACCAGCATATCAGCGTAGTCATGGGGATAGGTTTTTACCAGAGACTTCTTGAGGTCGTTCTTTTGCAACCCATTCATTAGGGCTGACATTGTGACCGACTGATCAAGATCGCGTACTTCTAATTTAGCCAAGTTGAAATGGTTAATAAAAGAATGTATTGTTTCTTCCTCTTTTTGCTGGATGGTATGGAGGAAGTCACACCATTTCTGCTGTCGACGGCTACTAACAAAATGATTGAAAAAGGATTGGCTCAGTGTTCGAAAGAGTAAACTGATCTCGATTTCAAACCAGAGTACCAATGTCGGGCGACTCCCTTGAGAGTCGATGGGAAGGCCCGACAAAGGATGGCATCCGAGGCACCCTGGGGGAGCATTTTTGCTCTGAAGCTCCCTAGATGATGGTTCCATCATTCATCTCCAACTGAGGGACCTGAAAATATCATGGGAGTGGTTTCCACATTATTTCAGAGCTGAAAGGTGGAGCACTATCAAACTCATCAGGTGATGAAGAGATGTGGTCACGGATTGCTTCAATCCGTTGGTTCAACTCTTGGAGCCTCCGCTCGACTTTAGGATCTAGAGCGATACAAGTTGTTGATTGATGAGGAGACCAATGGCCTGAATTTGAATCATGCCCCAATTAGGGGCTAAGGGAGCGTCGCCTTCTCGGATCTCGGCTTTTAGGGTGACATTGGTGAGCAGCATGTCTTTTTGGGACTCGAGACTGCTCAGATGGAGGTGGTGGAACTGTTTCGGCATAAGGTAGCAGTGTCGCAGGCTGAAAGTCCATTGGAGGTGGATTCAATACAGATCGTGCCACACGAGGTGGCGGAGGAACCACCTATATCGCAGGCGGCGGTACCTACCCCACAGGAGGTGGTGCAGGAGCAGCTTGGATTGCTTAGACCATCATTGTCAGATTTTGAATCTGCTGAAAAAGCAGGTTGAACTGCTCCATCATGATTACTACAGGCGGGGGAGCCGAGACTCCCGCCAGAGATGGCCGGGCCAATTGGTTGGCATGATTCTCTTCTTACTGTGAGGCAACTGCACTGGTGTTGCGGGATCGTGCTTGGCAAGAAATTACTGCTCTCTTTGGTGGCATGGTGATATTGCCCTAGACTTGCACTCCTCTGATTTGGGACAGACCCTTCCTCTAGCACCAATTTGTTGGTGCTAAAGTTCGTTAACGTCAGATTCGTTAGAGTTACAGGTGTGAACAGGGCCTTCGAATGGTGTACCTACAAAAAATCTAGATTAGAAAGTGTTCTGATGAAGATCCTCCAATGCCCAAATCAGCTAGTAGAACCAACAGATAGAAGAGCATGGGGCTTAGAATTATTGCATACTTGGGGTCCCTCTTTTTGTCTCCATTTATAAATGGAGGTCGAAGTCATAGTCGGCAAGTGGGCCGGCATGATTATGCAAGATTTGAGGTAGATTTTGCATAATACGCCAACTGTTCAAGAGATTTTCACGTCATGAAAATAATGGTTGCCTTATCTGCTCCTTGATGGTTGTTACCAAATGGCACCAGCTTTTTGAATTTTGATTTGATCGATTCAGGCCGATCAGGGCTCGATGTTGGCCAATGATGAATCTGAACTGTACATTGACTGACAAGGAGTCAATACCAAATTATGGACAACCAAAGGTTAGTGCTGAGAGCCGCATGATGAGGGATCGATCAAAGATATTGGCTGACCAAAGGTCGGTATTACACATTCACTGACTAGGGATCAGATGCAAGACGATAGTCGAAACTCCATCTGCCGACAAATCAAGCGAGAGTAAAATAGAGGCACGCTCCGACTAGGACTCGATGCTAGATACCAGCCGACTCAAAATTATACTGCACTTTATCCAACTAGAAGTCATCAAAATTTACAGACAACTAATAGTTGGAGGAGAGAAAGCTGTTTGACCAGGAATCGATCCTAGGTGCTGGCCGAGTAACTGTTGGAATTAAGAGCTAGATGGCTAGGGGTCAGACCAAACACTGGCTGACCAAGGGTGGGATATGTGGTCGAATAGTCTTTAGTTGAAATTGTAGAACTTAGATGAGCGAGTTACGATCGAACAGTGGTGCGGCTGAGGCATATTGGCATGGGCTTAATAGGCTGGATATTTATCAATTTCTTCATATTATCGATCCACTCCAAAATTCTTCCAACATAATTTAAAAGAAAAGAAAAAAATGCATCCCATTCAGAATGCTTTGAGACATGTGCTTGTTTTGCATTTAAAGCTGTTTGAGTCTGTTTGGAAAAAAAAAAAAATACAAGCCACTCAGAATGCTTCAAGGAATCAAGATATATGAACTATGGGAAGAAGAGAGCATGCAAGTTTGTAACCAAAGCCATGGGATGAGATGTGGCAGTCAAAACTTTAACCCTATAGTTTAGCCAACTTACAAGTAGATCTGGATATATGTTTGTTCCAGATTTTACTACAGTGCTCCAAAGCCCATTTTGATTTTTCACCATTAGCTTTTTATTGGCCATCTGATTTAGTATAGATGGTACTGATTTATTCATAAATAACTAATTTTAACGGGTCCTGTGCATGGTTGGTGCAGTAATTACGTGGAGTTGCATGGATGATTTCATTTGAAAATAGATAGCATGTTAAAAAAAAATAAAAAATTTTAAATTTTCAGAACATTCTTTGTTCTTCAGAACTGTTGGGTATAAAATACCCCCAGCCGAAGTTCGTAAAAGGCCGACCCTCCTTGGGCTCTTCTGGTTTTCGACCTTGTGTGACGTCTTTCTAAACTCCCCCGACTGTCCGAACTTCCATAATACCATCCGAATTTCTCCGATAATGAGCTCCCTCATTCATCTACCGTACCGCTCCAAATGCTCTCTGGACTTCATTATCGGCCGGCTTTCTACAGTGATTGGCTACCCTCTGAATCTCTTCCAGACTTCCTCCTGCTACGAGCAACTTTACTCCGAACTTCTTTCGGACTTCATCAATGTCCGAGCTTCTCCAACAGCAGAACTTCTACAGTAATCAGACTCCATCCAAGTTTCTACGACGGTCGACCACCTTCTGAATTTCATCCGAAATTCTACAGTGGATGGATCACAGACGAACTTCTACGATGGATAGGCTCCACTGGATCTCTACTTCGAACTTCTTCCGGACTTCGTCAATGACCGAGCTTCTCTAGCAGCGGGACTTCTACAATAAGAAGTCTCCATCCGAGCTTCTACAATAAGAAGTCTCCATCCGAGCTTCTACAATAAGCGGACTTCGTCTAGACTCCTACGAGAGCCGGACTCTGTCCGAACTTCTATAGCAAAATTGAATCTCGAACTCCTCCAATGTTCGACCTTCCACAGTATCCTCAAGACTCCTCTAGCAGACAAACCTCCACAACACCATCCAAACTCCATTATCGGACGACCCCTTGTCGGATTCCTCATGAAACTGGACCTCTCCATCGGACAACCTACAGACGAGCTTCCGCATCAGGCAAATGCCAGACGGACTCTCCTAGCAACTGGACTCTTATCGGACTTCTCCAACAGAAAGTCTTCGTCTGAGCTTCTACAGCAGATGACTTACGCCTGCAGCATCAGCATCCAATCAGCGCCCAAGGCATCCGACAACAGTAGACTCGCCACCAACCTCGGGAACATCTGAGCTTCTCCTGGATTGCTGAGACAAAGAGCCATTCCGCTCCATCAGACGTCCCAGCCGAGCTTCAGCCGTCAGGCCCGAACTCTCTGGCAAATCACGACAATGGCCACTACCTTACTCCACTCTCTGTGACAGATTCCATGTGGCCTCACTACTCTCCGGCAAGTCACGACAACGAACACTACTCCACTCTCCATAACAAACTCCACGTGGCCCTGAACGGCCCCCTGACGCCACTACTCTCCGTAACAAACTTCGCGTGGCCCTGAACAGCCCACTACCAGGCGGTTACAGACGTCACTGTCAATCAGTTACACTCTCCATCTATAAAAAGAGACCCTCAGATATGTTCTTCTCTAAGCTCTAAACTCTATCTCGAAACTCTGCTAAAATCTCATTCAAGTGCTCCATTTCTGTTGAGGTAGAGTACTGACTTGAGCATCGGAGGGTCTTGTCAGAGTACCCCCAACTCTGATTTAGACTTTTCTTGTAGGTCCTGACGACGGACGTGATCCTCTTGACTCCAGCTTCTCCAACATCGGCGAAATTCTGCACCAACAGAATTGGTGCTAGAGGAAGGGCTGTGTCTTCGCAGTACCCTTGTTCTTAAAGGAGTGCTCAACGGGACTGTCTCCGATCATCTTCTCCAACATCTTCTTCTCCTTGTCCTACCAGATCTCCACCTAATGCCTCCCCGAAAGGCATCCACCAGGAGATCCACAGCCTCCGTGGTCAGATCTCAGCAAGCTCTGCAAGCTCCAGCCTCGTCTCCAGTTTTTCAGGCTCCTCCTCCTCCGGCAGTGGCAGTCGGTATGGAACAGTTTGACTTGCTGGTTCAGCAGGTCAGGGGTCTCACCGAAGTAGTGTAGGCCATGCAGCAGCTGCTGCTGCAATCGCAGGCATTAGTGCGGCTGGAAAGAGCATCACCGGAGTTTCAGAATCCGACAATCGGGTGGGCCACTTGGGCAAGTCGCCTTGTCTTTCCCGGCAAGGGGAAGCAGAAGGTGGAGAGCCCACCATCCGATCACGATTCCACCCCCGGAGAGTCCCTACCTCCGTTCCACCAGAAGACCCTCGAGACTCGCAGTCGAGAGGACCTCCTGGATCAAAGATTCTGGGAGATGAACAACGGATCGAAGAGCTCCACTATGCTCCCACTGCTTACAGTGAGGACATCTGCACTGACCTTTCTTTCTCTCAAATGATCATGCAGGAACCAATCCCGTCGAACTTCAAGCTCCCCCAATTTGAGAGCTACGATGGGACCTCGGATTCGGTTGACCACTTGGAGGCCTTCCGGACAATGATGCTGCTCCATGACGCGCCAGATGCCATCCTGTGCTGAGCTTTCCCATCTACCTCGAAGGGAACAACAAGAAATTGATACTCGACACTGAAGTCAGGTATTATCTTTTCCTTTGATCAGATGAGCCACCAGTTCGTTGCTCATTTCGTCAGCAGCCGGCATCCTCGGAGAGGTTCAGAGTCCCTCATCAACATCAAGCAAAAGGAGGGAGAATCCATCCAAGCTTACGTCAACCATTTTAATGTCACCACGTTGGAGGTCTGAAAGTTGGACCAATCGATTGCGATGGCCGCCTTGAAGGGCGGTCTTCAAAAGAACGATCTTCTATTTTCTCTGAAAAAGAAGTATCTCAGGGACTTCGCTGATTTGCTAGCTCGGGCCGAAAGATATGCCCGAGCAGAAGAAGCCTTCAAGATGAAGGATGAGGAGGTCGCGAAGGAGCGGCAGGCGGGAGACTCCAGCAAGCTCGCAGTTGAAAAAGGGCCGAGTGAAGCTCGATCATATTCTCGAACTTCCTCCGGACACAAGCATGTCCAGACTCCTCCCCGGGCTCATAGGCAGAGAAGCCCAGACCGCAGAGTTTGACGGGGCTCTCCCCCAGGAAGATTCCACAGCTATGCCCTTCTCAATGCATCAAAAACCCAAGTGCTGATGGAGGTCAGGGAGCAGCTGTCGAGGCCGAAAAGAATGGGCACACACCCCGGGAAGCGCAACCCTAACAAGTTCTGCCTCTATCATCGTGACCACGGCCACGACACGGAGGAGTGCATTCAGCTCCGAGACGAGATCGAGGAGCTCATCAGATGAGGTCGGCTCGACAGATTCATTCGATGCTGACCTGAAGGTAGGAAAGATCGACTGAGGGCCCTGCCACAACCAAAGCCGCCAAAGAGGGAGGAGCGGCCTGAAGATCGACCTCCAATTAGGATCATCAACTCCATCTCTGGAAGACCCCGACGGGGAGCAGACCTTCCGCGACTATCGGATTCGAAAAATCTACGAATGTATTACCAATAACTTTGCCTTAAATAAAAGTTTCTTTCATATTTGCATATCTTTTCTTTTGGCATGAGCTCATAACGACAAGGAGTAGCTCCTTTCGATAATCGAAACTAAGCGTGTTAGGAATAGGAGGAGAACCTCATCCTAATATGAGAAAAGTCAAAGGTCTGATTATTTAAAGACCGGATGGGGGGAGAGGCCCTTACAACGGCCCTTATGTGCCCCCACAACCATGTTAGGAAAAGGAGGAGAACCTCATCCTAACATGAGCAAAGTCGAAGGCCCAGTTATTTAAAGACCAGATGGGGGAAGAGGCCCTTACAACGACCCTTATGTGCCCCCACAGCCATGTTAGGAACAGGAGGAGAACCTCATCCTAACATGAGCAAAGTCGAAGGTCCAGTTATTTAAAGATCGGATGGGAGGAGAGGCCCTTACAACGGCCCTTATGTGCCCCCACAGTCATGTTAGGAACAGGAGGAGAACCTCATCCTAACATGAGCAAAGTCGAAGGCCTGATTTTTTAGAGATCGGATGGAGAGAGAGGCCCTTACAACGGCCCTTACGTGCCCCCACAGCCGACCTCGTCCTAACATGAGCTGAAATTGACTGTGTCGGAAACAGGAGGAGAACCCCGTCCTGACACAAACGAAGACCCAGTCGATCAAGATCGGATGAGGAGGAAAGCCTCCTCAATGGCTCCTCTACACTCCTACGACCCTGTTAAGAGCAAAGGGAAAACCCTCACTCGAATATAAAAAAAAAGAGGAGAGAGAAAAAAAAAGCGACGAGCCACACCAGTGATAAGGGAAAATCAAATTACATCAAAGACACAAAAAACTTCGTCTCAACGAGGAAGGAGACTCTTGTCAAAAACTCTCAGTCTCCAAGAGAAAACCCAACATCGATAGGAGAAAATCGACTTCCTCAAGGTAACAAGAAGTTCGGACCCCCAAGCTCAAGCATCGAGAGAAAATGACAAACTCGAGTGGCCTCAAAAAGACCTTCGGTCATGAATAAAAGGGACAAATCAATACAGCGACGATCAGGAATCTTCTAACAACGTCAACATCGAACAAGACAAAAGATAAAAGAAGTTCGGTAAACGATAACTTAATGCAAGAATGGATAAGATAATAGAAAATTTCCTTTTCATTTCATTAATGAAGTGTACATTACAAAGTCTTTGAAGGCCAAAAAAGAAAAATGATAAGAAAAGAAAAAAATACATAGGATAAAAGGTAAAGAAACTCTAAGGAAGCTCGGCTTCTTCAGACTTCAAACTCTCGGTTCCAGCCATCATCAAGGATTGCTTTAAATTTTCGACTTCTTTTTCCAGTTCTTTCTTTCTTAACAGCATCTCCCGATAAAACTGGTGGAACTACTGGCTCTCACCCTCTGACTCCCGAAGTCTCTTCCTCAAAACTTCAGACTCTGCCTCGGCATCCTTGACCGCCTGCTGCTCGTAGGCCAGCTGAATCTTCAGCCGCTGCAGTTCAGCCTTCTCCTGCCCAAGGGTCACGGACAGTTCTTCCATGGTCCCCCTCAAGGAGCGGAGCTCGTCGGAGCCTTTTGCAGAAACGGCCTGGACTCTCTTAGATAACTGCCTCTGAAGGCGGGTAACCTCGTCGGTCACCGTCTTGAGCTTCCTTCAGTAGTCGTCTATTTGCCCGCACCAGCCGACTCGGTAGGCACTGTAGTTCGCCTCGACATCCTGCAGCTACTTTTGAAGGTCAGAAAATTTTTTTGACCAGTCTCGATCGCGGTCGGCCTGAGTTGTGAGCCAGGATGAGCTCCCTTCCAACTGGTCAATCTTCTCTCGTGCAGCCGCCAGCTCGACCTCAAGGGAGCTGATCTTGGAAGCCTGAGTCCAAGATCGATCGCTAGCATATTTTTGAAGTTCCTCAAGCTCCTTCACGAAGTCAGTCTTCCTCCGGGTGTAGTCCATGAAGCCCTTTTTGTGGAGGTCCCAAAAGTGAGCAGCCTCCGCAATGACTTTCGAATGGTTCTTCCTCAGTCGGTGAAGTTTGTCATCCAGCTTCTTGGATTTCTTCGTCGGACGACGAACTTTCCTTCTGAGGTCCCGAACCATCGACTTCAGAGGAATCCCTCGTGGTAAGGAAAGAGCTTCGACGGGGTACTGTCGTTGGAAGACAAGAGCGCCACAACACAAATCAGTGCCAAAAAATAAAAGAGAAGAAAAAGAATGCAGAGTAAAAAAAAGGAGCCCTCTGTAAAGAAGAGTCCGATTTCATTGATTAAATAGTTCTTAAGTACAAGAGAATGAGAAAAAGTTGCAAAAAAAAAAGAGAGAGAGAATACAAAATTAGAGATTTCGGACCTCAGGGACAGAAGTGGGGGAGCTCGACGCCCCCGGAAGGTCAGCCGCAACAGCTGCGGCAGTCGAAGAAGTCTCGGTTGGAGGAAGACCGACGGCAGCCTCCGAAGGCCCGGCTTTGTCATCGAATGCCTCATCCAGGAAGTCGAGGTCCAGCTCGAAAAACTTTTCGACCACCTTCTCTTGGCAGAGCTCAAAGCCCTTGATGAAGGCGGCCTGGCCGAACTCGACCTTCAGATCCCTCATCTCGGAGGAGGTTTTGAACTCCTCTATTGCCCGGACCGTTTCCTCCGAAATTAGGGTTGGGATCTGCGCCTTCAACTCGAAGACCTCGGCCTCTGCTTTCTTTCTTTCCTCCTCCAAGGTGGCCCTCAAGTCTGTCAAGGTCTGCTCCTCCTTCTGCAGTGCCTCTTGGAGATTCGCGACTTCGACAATCTTCTCCTCGAGGCGGGCAGCCTCGGTCAGGTGACCTTCCTCCGTCTGGGCGGCCTCCTTCCTAGCATTATTCATCGCCTCGATGTTGGCAATGAGCTGGTGTCCAATCTACAGGAGTGGCCAGGGATTCAATATAAAAATTGAGGAATAAGCTACGCAAAGAGGCGAGAAGAAGAAAGGAGTAAATTGACCTAACTCGAGAAAGGACCCCAGAGAGTCCCAGATCCGTTACTCAGGATCGGCGTGAACGGTCCTGTGGATGACCTTAGGCAGGATGCACCCGTCGATCAATCTCTTTATTAGATCCCTATTGTTGAAAGGATTCTCCCTCGGATCTTCTTCGGAGCCATCGGCCCCCTTGATGGCAGCCCGACCGCTGCGGCTCTTGCGGGCCAATGTCTTCCTTCTCCTTCTCCGTTTGGCCCCGGGTGCCTCCTTGGCCCGAGCCTCTGGAGCGAGAACTTCGGTCGGGAGACTCCTTGAAGAGGCTCGGGGGACTGTGGGCTCGACGTCAGAGGAAGCATCGACGGCAACGGCCGCCTGAGCAGGCACGATCGGGCTGGCCTCTTCTGCCCTTGCCCTCTTCGCCGCCCTCGAGGATGCTGCGCCTTTCCTTTTGTGGGTCTTGAGATCCTGGGCTAGCATTCGAGCTGCGTCAGTGTCCATATCTGCAGTGAATGAGGATCGACACAGCTTAACAAAAGAACAAGAAGAAAGGGGAAGCAGCGAACGCCAAAAAAAAAAGTATATATATATAACAATACCGGCAGGGTTGAGAGGGCTTAGGTCGATGTTGAACAAGAGTTGTTCCTTCAGGAGGTTAGAGAGAAGAGGGGCTGGATAAGCCTCGAGTTTATTGGAGGCTTCAAGATCGTCCTGTCCCAGGCTAGAAGCCCGATGGACGGAATCTCTCAGGGAGCCCCAGGGAGGCAATCCCAACTCCAAGATCGGACATCGGACGTAGAAATACCTCTCCTTCCAGTTGTGAATAGAAGAGGGGGTACCTTTCAGCAATCTCTTTCTATCGAACTGAGGAGAGAAGTACCACCAGTCTTTTATCGAGGGATGACGCTTGAAGGTATAGAAATTCTTAAACAAAGAAAGAGTCAGTCGAACTTCAGCTAAACTACAGAGGGAAAGAAATCCTATCAGAAACCTAAAGGAGTTCGGCGCTACAGAAACTAAAGAAATATTTAAGAAGCGAAAGAGAGCAATAACAAAAGGTGAAAGTGAAAGTCGAAGTCCGGCGCGGAAAGCTTCTTGATATAAACAGAAGCAGTCGGAGGGAGGAGCGCTAGCCCGGCCAGTCGGCCCAGGAAGCTCCAGCTTGTACTCCGGAGGAACCCTGTACTGAATCCTAATCAGTGAGAGTTCCTCCAGAGTCAGAGAGCTGGAGATGGTGTCTGGTACAAAGACCAGATGAGGTTTATCTACAGAACTAGAATTTTGAGGGGCTGGAACCGACGGACTCCTAGAACTGCTAGAGGAGGAAGTGTTGGAGGACATTTTGGATCAAGTGAAAACCCTAAAAATCTCGAAAAATTTGAGAAAAATAAGAAACAGGACGCTCGCAGAAAATCGAACAAGCAGAATGTAAAGGAAGAAAAATGAAAGGAGAATAGCAAGAAAAAATACAGGAGGAGAGTTCTGGAACTAACCTAGGCTGGTCCGAAAGATGCAAAGATGTAGAGATGGGGACGACTCGAAGAATGCCTAAGGCCGAGAAGGATGCAACTCTCAGGAAGAAGGAGGGACCGAAGAAGCTTCCAGGCAAAGTGAGACCCCTGAAGGAGGGAGGTGGGTTTAAATAAGCGACGAGATCTGACGCAGTAATGATTGCAGATCTCCTCTGGCCGATCTACAACCGCTGCGTGTCCCACTCGCCATGGTAGACGGCTGAAAGTGGCTGACAGCTGACAAAACCATTATTGCACCGTACCTAAAGCAATGCTCCAGCAGAAATTCCAAAAAAATCTTTTCAGATCGCTTCGATTTGAAAAGATTCCAGTACCAGCGTGCCAAACGCCAAAATATATGGAAACAACCAAGTATGGAAATCGAGGGAGGCAACTTCGGCTATGAAAATTTTTCTGTACTTCCTTCATTCGGAACCTGAACTCGAAAGTAGGAGGACTGGTATTGGGTATAAAATACCTCCAGTCGAAGTTCGTAAAAGGCCGACTCTCCCTAGGCTCTTCTAGTTTCCGACCTTGTGTGGTGTCTTTCTAAACTCCCCCAACTATCCGAGCTTCCATAATACCATCCGGACTTCTCCGATAATGAGCTCCCTCATTCATCTACCATACTGCTCCAAATGCTCTCTAGACTTCATTATCAGCTGGCTTTCTACAGTGATTGGCTACCTTCTGAATCTCTTCCAGACTTCCTCCTGCTACGAGCAACTTTACTCCGAACTTCTTTCGGACTTCGTCAATGTCTGAGCTTCTCCAACAGCAGAACTTCTACAGTAACCAAACTCCATCCAAGTTTCTACGACAGTCGACCGCCTTTCGAATTTTATCCGAGCTTCTATAGTAGATGGATCACAGACGAACTTCTACGACGAATAGGCTCCACCGGATCTCTACTCTAAACTTCTTCCAGACTTCGTCAATGACCGAGCTTCTCTAGCAGTGGGACTTCTACAATAAGAAGTCTCCATCCGAGCTTCTACAATAAGAAGTCTCCATCCGAGCTTCTACAATAAGTGGATTTCATCCAAACTCCTACGAGAGCCGGACTCCGTCCGAACTTCTACAGCAGAATTGAATCTCGGACTCCTCCAACGTTCGACCTTTCACAGTATCCTCAAGACTCCTCCAACGGACAAACCTCCACAACACCATCCGAACTTCATTGTCAGACGACCCTCTGTCGGATTCCTCATGAAACTGGACCTCTCCGTCGGACAACCTACAGACGAGCTTTCGCATCAGGCAAATCCCAGACGGGCTCTCTTAGTAATTGGACTCTTACCAGACTTCTCCAATAGAAAGTCTCCGTCCGAGCTTCTACAGCAGATGACTTTCGCCTGCAGCATCAGTGCCCAATCAGCGCCCAAGGCATCCGACACAGTAGACTCTTCACCAACCTCAGGAACATCCGAGCTTCTCCTGGATTGCTGAGACAGAGAGCCATTCCGCTCCATCAGATGTCCCAGTCGAGCTTCAGCCGTCAGGTCTGAACTCTCTGGCAAGTCACGACAATGGCCACTACCTTACTCCACTCTCTGTGACAGATTTCACGCGGCCCCACTACTCTCTGACAAGTCGCGACAACGGACACCACTTCACTCTCCATAACAAACTCCACGTGGCCCTGAACGGCCCCCTGACGCCACTACTCTCCATAACAAACTCCGCGTGGCCCTGAACAGCCCACTACCAGGCGGTTACAGACGTCGTTGTTAATCAGTTACGCTCTCCGTTTATAAAAAGAGACCCCCAGATACGTTCTTCTCTAAGCTCTAAACTCTATCTCGAAACTCTGCTAAAATCTCATTCGAGTGCTCCATTTTTGTTGAGGCAGAGTACTGATTTGAGCGTCGGAGGATCTTGCCGGAGCACCCCCAACTCCGATTTAGACTTCCCTTGCAGGTTCCGACGGTGGACGCAATCTCCTTGACTCCAGCTTCTCCAGCGTCAGTGAAATTCTGCACCAACAGGAACCTTCCTGTTCTTCTTCCACTAAACCCAAACTCTCATCTCTCTCTCCCCCTCCCTCTCTCTATCTCTCTCTCTCTCGATTGCTCAGGTCTCTCTCCTCCTCCCCCGCCCCCACCCCGGCTAGAAGGCCTCTGCCCCCATGCCCCCGTCAGATTCTCCACGACTGCCATCTCAGCCCCTTGATTCCACCGTTGAATCCTCCATGGCCATCATTCCCGCCACCAATATTGCCATTGAATCCTTCATGGCCATCATCTCCCCCAAGGTTGACCTCCTGCACCGTGCCAAGGAGAGGACAAAGGCCGCCCTATGGCAGCTACTGCTACTCACCACCTCACGGTTGCCACCGATGCCACCCCTCATCGCCTCATGGAGACAACATCTTCACCTCCGATTTTTGTGCCTCTTAGATGATCTTCGCTGTCATCACCATTGCAATCATCGCCACCATCTTCTAGATTCGGGCCCTTGCTTCGACCCCCAAGGCTCCCCCCACCCTGGCAGCTCCCACTCCATCACTCCCACCCCCTCTCCCGTTGTCCCAACCCTTACAATCGCCACCCCTCCGGCCCAACGGCTCCCCCCACTTCAGCTGATCTCTAACCGCCGCCCCCTCTCCCATTGCCCCAACCCCGTCGATCGCCAGGGGCCCAACGACTCCCCCCACTGCGGTGGATCTCTAACTGCCGCCCCCTCTCCCATTGCCCCAACCCTGTCGACCTCCACCCCTCTCGCCTGACTATTCCACCCACTTCAGTGGATCTCTAGATGCAGCAAATTTTTGATCGGATGATAATCGAACTGTTGAAAAAAATAATAAAAAAATAATATCTTAATATCCTTATTCATTGATTTATTTTTTTTATAAATTTTTTTTAAATATCTTTATTTATAAAATATTCATAACAAAATCCATTTGTGTCTGTTGATCTGATAAATCAGTAACTAAACATCACCATTAAATATAACTAGATATTCAAATCCATGTGATGCACAGGATAACAAAAAAAAGAAGAAGGTATATGAAAAAAATTATATATTTTATTAAAATTAAACAAAACAATAATTAAAATTAATTAATTGATTTAATATTAAAAATAATTAATAAATATTTTTTTAATAATTAATATAATTTTTTTATAAAATTATAATAAATAATATTAAATATTCAAAATGTCAATTATTAAATATCCAGAATGTCATTTATCAAAAAATCATCAATATGATCTTTTTTTTATTAAATTATAATAAATAATATTAAATATTTAGAATGTCACTCATTAAAAGTTCATCAATCTAAATTATATATATATATATATTATATTAAATATTAGATTAGATTTCGAACGGTTAGAAATTTTTTAAAATAATTTATTATAATTTATCTGATAAAATTCTTTCAGTATGGAATCAATCATGGATTTACGTGAGCGTCCGGTCAGTCCGCGCTGCCTTTCCAGTTTTTCTTTCCCATGGATTTCATCTGCTTTCTCTCGTGGCAAGAGCATCTCGTTGCCTTCTTTTTTTTTATTATTCACTTCAAATCAGAGGGAGTAATTAAGCAGTTCCGTTCGGATCGAAACGTCCAATGAAGGTATTATTATAATGATACCGATCCCTCCTGTTTGCACATGTTCGTGTAGAGTAGTACTGCAAAGGGAATTGGTTGTTTACACTCCCTGTCCCCTTCGCCATTGATGATCGGTCCTTTTGGAAGGTAAGCCACAGAAAACCAAACAAGTCCTCCTCCTCCCTCTTGCGTTACAGCATAAAACTCGCGTCATTTACATTAGAAGATTTTCGTTCCGATTTCTTATATTGTTTGGAAGAATGTTATATTCTTGAGTGCTTAATATGAGAAAGGGACCCTTTTGTCATCGTTCCTTATGATAATTATTCATCAGTATAGTTTAGTTTGCTGATGAGATAATTTTTTGAGGGACTTTCATGTCTTGATGTGTACTTCTCGTCTTCTCTTCTTCATCTTTTACAGTAATCATGTACTAGTTTTCGTTATTTTATTTTATATTATTTTGGCTTGCTTTTTTTACATTTCATCTGCAGATTGAATATTTAAGTAAATTGGTCATGGAGAATCTCCTCACGAATATTTTAGTAATATGACTTGGAGTATCTCGATGATTGGATGAGATCTCAAGTTGAACAAAATGAATTTTTTTTTCTGCTTGAGGTCAAATGCAGAGCCAGAGACAGCACTCCAATTCGGCCGGTATCGAGCACTGCTGAGTGTCGCAGGTCAGCTCTATCAACTTGGGCTGGTTGGGCCCGATTGGATAGAGTTGAAGGTTAATCGACCTTAATCCAACCCAACATCTAAATATTCTAATTTTAATCTAATCCAATCCAATCCTTAGCTAAATTTGTTTCGGACTGAATTAGTTGGGTCAGTTAGGTTATACATTTAGAGCCATCAACTCAATATGAACCGTTCCTACAGACAAGTGACTTCCAGACGAAGTCCTGCACTTTACCTTCTGTGATTTTTGCCAAAGGCTCAGCCTCGACCCACTTGGTGAAATAGTCTATTGCCACCAGGAGAAACTTTCGCTGCCCGGATGCCATGGAAAAAGGTCCGAGGATGTCCATTCCCCATTGCGCAAACGGTCATGGGGCACTCAATGGTGTAAGCTCGGAGGCAGGTTGCCTCTGGATATTTGCAAATCTCTGACACCGATCACACCTTCTGACATATTCAACGGAGTCATGGTACATGGTAGGCCAGTAATAGCCTTGTCGGAGCAATTTGTGGGATAAAGATCTGACCCCTAGGTGACTTCCACAGGCTCCCTCATGTACCTCCCTCAAGGCGAAGTTGGCTTCAGAAAGCCGGAGGCATTTCAGGAGGGGCAAAGAGTACGATCTTTTGTATAGCTTGCCTTCATAAAAGATATATCTGGAGGCCTGGTTGCTAAGCTTCCGAGTTTCTTTTGCATCAGGAGAAAGAACCCCATCCTCGAGGTATGCAACCAGGGGGTCGATCCAATTGGGTTCATGGCTGATCTCCATCACAAGCTGTGGTTCTTCCGTACTTGGATGTTTGAGAACTTTGAAGAAGACTTCTCTAGGTAGTTCGACCGGGGCCAGTGTAGCCAACTTGGAGAGAAGGTCGGCCCTGGTATTTTCTGCTCTTGGGATCTGCCTGATATTAAAGCTGCCGAAGGTAGGGATGATCTCCCTTACCTTTTCTAGATACTTGGCCATACTGTCCTCCCGAGCTTCATAATTTTTGCTGACCTGTCCCACTACTAATTGGGAGTCACTGTAGGCTTGAAGCCGATCTACTTCTAACTCTTTGGCGATCCTTAGTCCTGCAATCAAAGCTTCGTATTCTGCTCCATTATTTGTCGCAGAGAATTTAAAGCGCAGTGCATACTCCGCGATAACTCCATCTAGATTGACCAAGACCAGGCCCGCACCTGTGCCTGACATGTTGGAAGAACCATCCACGTAGAGGGCCCAAAAATCATCAGGGAGATCTGTTCTTTCTTCTGAGGAGTTCGGCTGGAGCCCTGGGTTGTCGGCTTCATCTTGTCCAAGTTCAGCCTCTTTCGGGATAGTGCATTCCACCACGAAGTCTGCTAGTATCTGGGCTTTTATTACCGACCGAGGTCGATAGTCGATGTCGAACTCTGTGAGCTCAACCGCCCACTTCGCTATCCTCCCAGAGGCATCCGCTCGATGCAAAACCGCCTTGATCGGCTGGTCGGTGAGCAGTATTATGGTGTGTCCCTGAAAGTAAGGTCAGAGCCTTCGAGCTGCAACCAACAAGGCGTAAGTTAGTTTCTCTAACTTAGTATACCTGATTTCGGCATCTCTTAATACTCGACTTATGTAATAGATCGATCGTTGAATTTTTGCTTCTTCCTTAATCAGAACTGCTACAAGGGCCACAGGGGAGACCGCCAGGTACAGGAACAACTCCTCTCCAGGCTCGAGCTTTGCCAATAGTGGAGATGAGCTGAGGTAGTTCTTCAGCTCCTCGAATGCTTGCTGACATCCAGGGGTCCAACAGAAGGTCTTCGGCTGCTTGAGAGTCTGAATGAAAGGCAGGCACCGCTCGATCGATCTTGAGACGAAGCGATTTAGGGCCGCTACTCTCCCAGTAAGGCGCTGAACTTTCTTTATTGACTTCGGGGTGGTCATTTTTTGGATGGCGCGAATCTTTTTCGGATTTGCTTCGATCCTGCGCCCCGATATCATAAAGCCCAGGAATTTTTCTGAGGTTACTCCAAAAGCGCACTTGGCCGGGTTCAGCTTCATCTTGTATTTTTGGAGGGCGCTGAAGGTCTCCTCAAGGTCGGCAACGTGGTTCATCGAGGATTTACTTTTTATGAGCATATCGTCCACGTAGACCTCCATGTTGCGGTCGATCTGCTCTCTAAAGATCTTGTTTACCAACCGTTGATAGGTCGCCCTTGCATTTTTGAGGCCAAAAGGTATGACCCTGTAACAATAAAGACCACGGTTAGTAATAAAAGTAGTTTTTGCTTCGTTCTCTAGCGCCATCCGAATTTGATTGTAGCCGGAGAACGCATCTATGAAAGTGAGAAGCTCGTGGCCCGAGGTTGCATCCACCAATTGGTCAATCCTGGGCAGAGCATAACTGTCCTTCAGACAGGCTTTATTTAGCTTTTTGAAGTCTATGCATATCCTCCATTTACCGTTCACCTTCTTAACCAGGACCACGTTGGAAACCCAGCTCGAATAGTTGACCTCTCTAATGAACTCGGCTTTCAAGAGTTTATCAACTTCCTCAGCTATTGCCATCTGCCTTTCTGGTGCATGACTTCGAACTTTTTCCTTTGTCGGCCGGTGTTCGGGATCAACAGCTAGACGGTGTTCCATAACTTCAGCATCAATCCCCGGTATGTCCGTCGGAGCCCAAGCAAAAACGTCTGCATTCTTTTGTAAAAAGTTGATAAGCTGTGTCCGCACCTCTTCCCCCAAATTGGAGCCGATCTTCACCACGTGCTCTTCATTCCCATCGTTCAAAGGAATTGTGACGAGATCTTCAATTGGCTCACCTCTTTCTTCAGCAAGATCGTCGCGAGTGTCCAATCCATCAATCGGACAGGGGTCGGACTGTCCCTTTCTCTGAAGGGCTATGTTGTAGCAATATCTTGCTAGGGTTTGATCTCCTCTGACTTCTCCGACCCGCTGGCCAATAGAAAATTTCAACTTCAAATGGTAGGTTGATACTACAGCTTGGAGGGCGTTGAGGTCAGGTCGGCCAAGGATTGCGTTGTAGGCAGACGGTGTCCTCACTACTAGGAAATCCACCAGTGCTCTAGATTGTTTTGGATACCGACCTGCAACTACAGTCAAGGTTATTACCCCTTCCACTGGCACTGCATCGCCAGTAAACCCTATCAACGGGGAGCTAACCGGCCCTAACCGACCATCAGGGATGGATATTTTTGAGAATGCATCGTAAAACAAAATATCAGCCGAGCTTTCACTATCAACAAGAATGCGGTGTACATCATAATCAGCAATATTTAAAGAAACTACAACCGCATCATTATGGGAGAATTGGATCTCCCGGGCATCTTCTTCAGTAAAGGTTATAGGTCCTTCAGTTCTTTGCCGCTTGAGCGGTCCGGCCGATCCACTGGCCGCTCCCCTCCGAGATCCTTCAGAGATGGTGTTGATGATTCCGACTGAAGGCCGATTCCCAGGCTGTTCTTCCCTCCTTCGCGGCTCCAGTTGTGGAGGGGCCTTTGGCCGATCTTTTCTACTTTCAGATTGGCGTCGAATGAATCCGTCGACTGCCGTTGCTGGAGGAGGAGGAGCCCGGGAAGCTGGAGGCAAGGCCGGAGCCTGAGATCCGACCGTGGAGGCTATGGATCGCCCAGTGGATGCCTTTCGGGGAGGCATCAGGTGGAGATCTAGTAGGAGAAGGAGAGGAGGACGTCGGAGGAGATGACTGAAGGCAGTCCCATTGAGCACTCCTTCAAGAATAAGGGTACTGCGAAGACACAGCCCCCTTCCTCTAGCGCCAATTCTGTTGGTGTAGAATTCCGCAGAAGTTGGAGTTGCTGGAGTCGAGATGACCGCGGCCGCCACCGGGACCTGCAAGGAAAGTCTAAACCGGAGTTGGGGGTGTTCCGGCAAGACCCTCCGATGCTCAAGTTAGTACTCTGCTTCAACAAAAATGAAGTGCTCGAGTACAAATTTTAGCAGAGTTTTGGAATAGAGTTTTTGAGCTTAGAGAAGAACGTATCTGGGAGTCCCTTTTTATAGACGGAGAGCATAATTGATTGACAGCGACGTCTGTAACTGCCTGGTAGTGGGTTGTTCAGAGCCGCCTGGAGTTTGTTACGGAGAGTAGTGGCGTCAGGGGTCGTTCAGGGCCACGTGGAGTTTGTTACGGAGAGTGGAGTGGTGCCCGTTGTCGCGACTTGCCAGAGAGTAGTGGAGCCACACGTAATCCGTTGCAGAGAGTGGAGCAGGGTGGTGGCCATTGTCGTGACTTGTCGGAGAGTTCGGATCTGTCGACTGGAGCTTGGCTGGGATGTCTGATGGAGAGGAATGGCTCTCTATACTGCCGATTTAGGAGAAGCTCGGATGTTTTCGTGGCTGCTGACGAGTCTACTATTGTCGGATGCCTTAGGTGCTGATACTACAGGCGGAAGTTATTTGCTATAGAAGCTTGGATGGAGACTTTCTGTTGGTGAAGTCTGGTAGGGGTCCGGTTGCTAGAGAAGTCCATCTGAGATTTGCCCGATATTGAAGCTCGTCTGAGGATTATCCGCTGGAGAAGTCTGGTTTCGTGAGGAATCTGACAAAGGGTCGGCCGGCGGTGGACCTCGGTTGGCATTGGGCAGGTTCGGCAGACATCGGAGGTGATTGATCGTTGTAGAAATCCAGCTGCTGGAGTCCGTCCGTTGTAAAAGTTCGTCCGATATCCATCCGTTGTGGAAGTTCGAACGGAGTCTGGTTCTTGTAGAAGGCTGAAAGGAGACTGCTTATTATAGAAGCTCGGTCAAAGATCGGTTGTCGTGGGAGCTCGGAGTAGCGATCTGGTCGGTGGGTCCTGTCCCGTCGTTGAAGCTCGTCTGGGATCCGACTACGAAGAAGCTCGGCTGAAGTCTACTTGTAATGAAAGTTCGGAAGAAATGTATTTACAATAGGGGCTCGAATGGAATTTACTTACAGTAGAGATCCGGAGTAGACCGTCCATTGTAGGAGTTCGGGGTAGACCGCTCGTAGTAGAAGTTCGGCTTTCATAGGAGCCCGG
Source organism: Elaeis guineensis (assembly GCF_000442705.2). NCBI lineage: Eukaryota > Viridiplantae > Streptophyta > Magnoliopsida > Arecales > Arecaceae > Elaeis > Elaeis guineensis. Next base: position 81,799,554 of record NC_026002.2, on the reverse strand, counting down.
TTGGAATCCTGAAGGCGGTCGACCGCCGCAGAAACTCGGATGGAGTGATTACCGTAGAAACCTCGTTGTCGAAGAAGCTCAGAAATTGGTGAAGTCCGGAAGGAGTTCGGAGAATAGTTGATCACCGTAGAAGGTCGGCTGACAGTGAGGCCTAGAGAGCCTTTGGAGCGGCCCGGTAGATGGATGGAGAAGCTCATTGTCGGAGAAGTCCGGAAGCTTGGACGGTCGGGGGGGTCAGAGAGATGCCACACAAGGTTGGAAGCCGGAGAAGCCCTGGAAGGGTCAGTCTTTTACAAACTTCGGCCGGGGGGTATTTTATACCCAACACACGGGATAACAAAAAAAAGAAGAAGGTATATGAAAAAAAATTATATATTTTGTTAAAATTAAATAAAATAATAATTAAAATTAATTAATTAATTTAATATTAAAAATAATTAATAAATAATTTTTTTAATAATTAATATAATTTTTTTATAAAATTATATTAAATAATATTAAACATTCAAAATGTTAATTACCAAATATCCGGAACGTCATTTATCAAAAGATCAACAATCTGATCTTTTTTATTAAATTATAATAAATAATATTAAATATTTAAAATGTCACCCATCAAAAGTTCATCGATCTAATTTTTTTTTATATATATTATATTAAATATTAGGTTAGATTTCGAATGGTTAGAAATTTTTTAAAATAATTTATTATAATTTATCTGATAAAATTCTTTCAGCATGGAATCAATCATGGATTTACGTGAGCGTCCGGTCAGTCCCCGCTGCCTTTCCAGTTTTTCTTTCCCATGGACTTCATCTGCTTTCTCTCGTGGCAAGAGCATCTCGTTGCCTTCTTTTTTTTATTATTCACTTCAAATCAGAGGGAGTAATTAAGCAGTTCCGTTCGGATCGAAACGTCCGATGAACGTATTATTATAATGATACCGATCCCTCCTGTTTGCGTTCACATGTTCGTGTAGAGTAGTACTGCAAAGGGAATTGGTTGTTTACACTCCCTGTCCCCTTCGCCATTGCTGATCGGTCCTTTTGGAAGGTAAGCCACAGAAAACCAAACAAGTCCTCCTCCTCCCTCTTGCGTTACAGCATAAAACTCGCGTCATTTACATTAGAAGATTTTCGTTCCGATTTCTTATATTGTTTTGAAGAATGTTATATTCTTGAGTGCTTAATATGAGAAAGGGACCCCTTTGTCATCGTTCCTTATGATAATTATTCATCAGTATAGTTTAATTTGCTTATGAGATAATTTTTTGAGGGACTTTCATGTCTTGATGTATACTTCTCGTCTTCTCTTCTTCATCTTTTACAGTAAACATGTACTAGTTTTCATTATTTTATTTTATATTGTTTTGGCTTGCTTTTACATTTCATCTGCAGATGGAATATTTAAGTAAATTGGTCATGGAGAATCTCCTCACGAATATTTTAGTAATATGACCTGGAGTATCTCGATGATTGGATGAGATCTCAAGTTGAACAAAATGAATTTCTAACTCCAGCACTTTGTTTTTGCTGCTTGAGGTCAAATGCAGAGCCGGAGACAGCACTCCAATTCGGCCGGTATGGAGCACTGCTGAGTGTCGCAGGTCAGCTCTATCAACTTGGGCTGGTTGGGCCCGATTGGATAGAGTTGAAGGTTAATCGACCTTAATCCAACCCAACATCTAAATATTCTAATTTTAATCTGATCCAATCCAACCCTTAGCTAAATTTGTTTCGGACTGAATTAGTTGGGTCAGTTAGGTAATACATTTAGAGCCATCAACTCAATTTGATCCGTATTGAGCACTGATTAGGGTCGAGTGTCAAGCTTATTTCCGTTGTGAGTTTATTTTGCGTCGCAATTCGCAACTGGATTCATGGACGGGCTAGCCGCCATGTTTGCCGATATATTCTATCAGTTATGATTGATTTTGACCATGCATTGCTAGAATTCTCCCTGTGCAGTGCTCGTGCATGGAGACACAAACTCTCACACCATCTCTTCTTTGAGTTCAAGCACCGAGTCCAAGGAAGTTTGAATTAGGCGGTAGAATAAATTAGGGCGTCGAACATGTGATGCAAAGTGAAATTGAACTCAAGGTAGAACTTAGGAAGGCGGGCATGTATCCTCGTAAATTTCTACCACTATATACATGTCCCAAATACTTTCCCATTATAACAGTAGAATATATATTAAGGTGAAACACTGTAGGCGTTCAGTGTACAGTGTACACACGACAGCACCTCTGCGCCGTGTATTTTCTTCTTGTCTCTTCCGTGAAAACCACAGCATGCCGTGGGTTCTCCGTTGGGACAAAATATCTCCCCAAATTCCAAGGCAGGGCCCTCCAGCCTAAGAAATTATATTGGATTTTCCTTATAAAGGTAGAACTAGCCATCTCGGTTAGGTCATGTATCGGTGTTCGGCAGGCAAGCAGAGTTGCGATCCCGCGGGCAAATTTGCCACCAGTATTTGCCAGGATTCAGGTAATCCACTAGTGCCTACCCCCGCTTTTCCATGCACTTATCGGTGCTCTAGTTATCAAAGAAACAAAAGAAATTTTCTCCACGCCAGAATTTTATCTATGAGATCCAACAAACCATATGCACTAATTATCGGTACTTTAGTTCTTGTAGCAGCAGATTTTTTTAAAAAAAAATTAAAAAAAGAAAAAGAAAAAAGGGTTTTCATAGTTCAAACCTTCTGAATTCTGATAGAGGGGAGCGGTTTAAATAGTGTTTTGAAGTGCAGTATTGTCTTCCATAACAAAGCAGCACATGAGCCATGTTCAGCTGTAAGTATATTGCTAGTTCTCTCTGCTCGCGTAGAGGAAAGCAGTTGCTTTCCCTTTATGGATTTAATGGCAAGTCAGAATGTTTCTTATAGAAATTCTTGAAGCAATTCTGTTCCACTGGCGTCTATAAATTTTGTATTCCTTGTGGATATGCATGGATCTATGTCTATATATTCCAGAACTTTGGGCTGTGATTTTGGTGCAGATACGTGCACCATAGATTCCTCATGACTAATCAAGGCGGCAAACCTTCCTGTAGTCGATGAATTCACAGTTCTATCAGGTTGTATCAACAACATAGAAATTCCCCCTTGTCCCCGATCAACAACACAGAAATTACTAAAATAATGTCTTTGTCGTTGTGGAAATATATGGAGACTAATGATTAGTCTCCCAATTTATTTAATAAAAAGCCAAATGTTTAAAGGAGTGGAATAGAGAAATAGAAAATATACAAAGTAAGTGGCAGGACAACCACTTCCACATAAAAAGTGAAGAAATCTGCTTGAAAGATAAATACTAAAACTAAACAGGACTAACATAATATCTTTGTCAACAATCATTTTATTATTGATTTTCCATGTCCCAAACTTTTTTTTATAGGACATCATATGCATGTATCAGAGTTTTAGAAGATACAAGCGGATGATCCCGATCTCTCTCCCACCCGATGTCTCCCCCCTCTCCACCTCTCGTCCACAATAATATCTATTCACTCTCTCCCCCTCTCGCTTTCTGTACTTTTAACCATTCTCTGCCTCTCAATCTATCTTGTCGGTCTTCCCCTCTGTTCCCACCAATGCATCTTCCTCCCAATTCTCTCTAGGTTCTCTTCCCAATCGAGTTTCAGGTCGAGCTTGGTCTTGGGCTTGAGCCCGAAATTTGAAACAATTTCGGGTCTCAGCCCAACCTGCTGCGCGAAAACACTTGTCACCATACAACCCAATTCCAGCCCAGCCCTCTCCTCGGTTACCAGTTGCGTGACTTCTTTAAACTTCCTAGAATTTTAAAATTGCTCGCTGACGAAACTGTTAAGATAGCAGCTGGATGTTGTTGCTGCTTTATTTATTCGCTTGATAAATTAGTCTTAGTTAAATCTTCTTTGTTTCGGTTCTGCAAACCTAGCGAGTTTAGTGTGATTTCCATGTAAGCTTGCCTGGTGCATTACCATATTGACATAATGAACGCCGAAATTGTAGGTGAAATACGGAGAAAAAAACACTGTAAGCAATATCCGAACTGCCAGATCATGGAGACGGCCGAAGACAAATACACAAAGGATGGAACAACAGAGACGCATGTCAATTCTGCTGATGGAACAACAGAGATACATGGAAACCCTGCTGTAGACATATACACAAAAGACGGAACGACGGATATACATGGAAACCCTGCTGTGAGGAAAGACACCGGGAATTGGAGGGCTTGCCCCTACATTCTTGGTACGGTTCTCAAGTCCTTGCGCCATGTTTTATTAATTTCCTTTCATCTCTGGCATCATCATCATCTGTTTTTTTTTATCTCCATGCAGCAAATGAATGTTGTGAAAGGCTGGCATATTATGGGATGAGCTCCAATCTGGTAAACTACATGAAGTACCGTCTCCACCAAGGGAATGCCACAGCAGCAAAAAATAACTCGGACTGGACAGGCACGTGCTATATTATGTCTCTCCTTGGGGCTTTTCTAGCTGATGCCTACCTTGGAAGATATTGGACGATTGCCATTTTTGTGATAGTTTATATCTTTGTAAGAAAAATCAAAGAAGCCCCCTCAATTCTAAATATACTTAACTCGAACCATCAAACGTAAGAACTAAGTTGAGTTTCTATTCGATGGATTACAGGGTTTGACGCTATTGACTCTGACGGCATCCATCCCAGGGCTGAGACCTGCTTGCGAGAACGGTGCCTGCAACCCAACGGATGCTCAGAGTGCAGCGTTCTTCGCAGCGCTTTATCTCATCGCACTAGGTACTGGAGGGATAAAGCCCTGCGTCTCTTCTTTTGGGGCTGACCAATTTGATGAATCGCACGAATCCGAGAAGAAAAGGAAGAGCTCCTTCTTCAATTGGTTCTACTTCTCGATCAACATTGGGGCCTTGGTTGCGTCCTCGGTGCTGGTCTGGATACAGGACAACGTCGGATGGGGCTTGGGCTTTGGAATCCCTGCGGTGGCAATGGCCATTGCGGTTGCGAGCTTCTTCTGGGGCACCCCATTGTACAGACACCAGAAACCTGGAGGAAGCCCCCTCACACGCGTCGCCCAAGTCGTCGTCGCATCATTTAGGAAATCCGGAGTGAAGGTACCCGCGGACAATTCTTTGCTGTATGAGATTTCGGAGAAGGAATCTGCAATCCAAGGTAGCCGTAAGCTCGAGCACACGGACCAGTTCAAGTAAGTCTATCGGAACGAACTCGATCCTTATTTAGTGTGGATCCATTTTCCAATCTATCTTTTTAACTTGGACTCCGTAGCTCCCATGCTCTGTGAATTCTTATTCGCTTCTCTTCCCCTAAAAAGGATTGCTTCCTGTTGCCCAGCTATGCAATCCAAGAGGGGGGGTGAATTGGATTTTTAAAAATTTTAAACTTAACTAATGACTTATGAAAGATGTTTGTCAATAGCTAAAAGAATGAGGAGAATAACTTTACTTCAAGATTAATTGCCTAAAGCAAGAATGCAAAGAAATAATGAAAAGTAAAAGAAAGGCAATTATGCACACCACAAACACAAGAATTTATAGTGATTCGGTGCCAACCTTGCACCTACATCCACTCCCCAAGCTCCTATTTGAGAATTTCAATCCACTAAACTTGTATTCAACCCGAATACAAACGTCGGAAACTCCGACACTAGCTGTCCCAAGCTAGTCCACTTGTTTTTCGGGTACAAGTCAACCCAATACACTCCGATTCTAGGTTCGGATCAACCTTCCCTTGTTTTGGAACCCCTCCAAAACAAAAACAATCACTCACAAAGAGTAAAACAGTTTATAGCACAAATAAGTACAAGAAAAGCTCCTTTAATGAGCGAATATAATTTTAAATACACTTTACTCAAGTGAAGAAGCCCCTTTTTGGATTTCCTCAAAGTTGGATGGGAATTGATTGAGAGCTTGAGGAGTTGGTGAGCTTTGATTGTTGGCTTCTTGAAGGCTTTAAATGAGCTCTTGATTAGGGCTGAAAAGTAGGCTTGAGAAATCCTCTCTTTTGAATGCTCTTGAATGCTCTTCAAATCTCTTTCTTTTTCTTCTTAATGTCTTGCTTATCCCTTTTCAATCTCTTGTTTGTTTTCCACCTTTTGAAACCTTTTATAGCTTTAAGAAATAGAGGAAAACATTCTAGGCAGAAAAAAAACCGTTAGAGCACATTAAATGAGCATTAAAAGCACCTAAAACGGGTTAAAAACTAGCCGTTGCGGACAAATCCCGTCGCAGGGGTCGACTCATGCCTCAGGGGTCGACTCATGAGTCGACCTCTGTTGCAACAACCAGAAAATGGGTTTCTGAAAATTTTGGCCTAAAACTGCAGAAGTCGACTCATGCCTTGTGGGTCGACTCATGAGTCGACTCACAGGCCGTGCCAAGCCAAAAATCAGCGTGCCAAGCTGCTCATTGTGCCATGAGCTGACTCATGAGTCGACTCATGGATTTCAAACATGCATAACTTCAAAAATACAAGTCCAACAACAATGAATTTAAGATGTATCAGAGCATTTTAAATTTAAGATGTATCAGAGCAAGTAAGAATTTTACAATGTATCAGAGCAAGTTAAGAATTTTAAGATGTATCAGAGCAAGTTAAATTTCTTAAGATGTATCAGAGCAAGTAAGGATTTTAAAGCTTATCAGAGCATATTTAAATTTTTAAAGCAAATCAGAGCATATTTAAAGAAGCAATTTACTCATTGTATTTTTAAGTTATGTAATAATTTTACTTTTAATATTGTTCTTTAAATTCTTCAATTCATTCATTATATTTCTCAAATAATGTATAATTTTGGCTTTTAATTTCTCATAATTTGTAGTTTTGCTTTTGATGGGTTGCTTTTTCTTTAATTTCTCCCCCTTTTTGACATCATCAAACATGGTTAACTCCCCCTCATTTTTTAATACGTTTTCTCTTTAAAACTTTTAGTGCTAATCATTGATGTTTGCTCCCCCTCAATACAGCAATTATTAACAGCAATCATCAACAAAGAGAAGATATATAACCAAAAGATGATTGACATCATTACAAAGAGTAGATATATAAGCAAAAGATGATTAAAACCATAATTGTCTCAATACAAATTTCATAACATAAAAGTCAACTAGCTAATGTCATTACATGGCCCCAAAATACAGATCCTAGAAAGAACAAGACACTAACACCTAGGATCTAGTAAAGATCATGACTAGAAGGATCGGAGTCATCAGAGATAGGATGAGGAGCTGATGGATCTCGACCAGAAGAACGTCCTCTACCCCGTCTGCCTCTGGCACGAGCAGGTGAGCGAGATGAACTAGGAGGCTGAGAATGCTGCGAGGCCAAGGACTGGACAGAAAGAGTGAGTCTGATGGAATCAAGTACGTTCAGTGCTCTGGAAACAGACTGAAGTAGAGCAGTGAACTGAGTGGATGCATGCTCACTCGAGCCTCGGATCTCTCTCCTCAGTAACTCATATCCACCCTCCAGTGCACCTCTGAGCCTGCCAGCCTCTGCAGTAAGGTCTGTGACCTCAATAGTGGACTCCTGTGGCTGAGGATGGGCCAAAGCTAGGACTTGCCCCTGCAAGTCAAGAACTCTCCCAGTCAATCTCCAAACGGTGTCCTCAAGCTGCTGAATCCGGATAGACTGATCTGTGATCAACTGAAACACAGTGGAGATATGGGGAGTCATGGTCTGATCAAATGAAGTGGCCCCTGGTGTAAATGAAGAAGTGCTCCACTGTCTAGATAGCAAAGAAGCTACACGCTGTGATATCTGCTCAATCTGATCATCAGCCAGTCTGAACTCTGAAGAAGGTGCACTGCTCTCAGGCTGATGTACTGGTGTGGGCCTCCTGGTGAACTCTGAAGGGCCAGCCTCTGGATCTGGAATAAACTGGATATCTGGTGAAGCTGCCCTGAAGTCATGGATAGGAGATGATGGACCTTCTTCTTCAGCTCTGTCTTCTATTCTGTCCTCAGCTCTCTCCTCAGAACCCTTGATCCAACCACCATCAGTCTTTGTAAAACCCATACGGTGCAGGGTGTGTTGGTTGAAGGTGTCTACATGAGAGAGCTTAGTAGATGCCTCCCCCTCAAAGCTAACTCCAAACCTCCTAAAAACTCTAGTAAGGGCCATACCAAAAGGCAAATGTGCCTTAGATCTGTTCAATGTCTCTCTCATGGCCTCTATCATTAGTGCAGGGAGGTTCAGGGGGGTTTGAGTGATAACATGAAACATAATACAAATATCTCTGCTGGAAAGTAGATCATGCCTACCACTCCTAGGGAAGAAGAGCTTCGTCACCAACTGATGTAGGATCCTCATCTCAATAGACAAAATCTTTGCTTCCAATTTATTCAAACTCCCTGTGTAGGTTCTCCCTAGAATAACACTGATCCCCTCTTCCTTTACTGGGAGTTCCATATAAGAGTAACCCTCACTGGGCAAATGTAGTATTTCTCCCAAAATACTAGGATCCAAACAAATATCAACACCCTTGACTGTTGAAGTCACTGACTCATTCCCATAATGTAGATTCTGATAGAATTCTCTGACTAGGTCTACAAAAGTGACTTCCTTAAGGGAGCAGTAGAAACCCCATCCCTGGTTCTTAATTTTTGTTCCAAATGTAAAACCCTCTTTTTCAAAGAACCGAAAATCCATATTTTTACCGGTTTCAACTTTCCTATCAGATAGAGGGTTCTTACTGGGGCTTAGGGATGATTGAGAAGGACCTTGAGCTGACACAGAAGCCGGAGTGGGAGCAGTGGAGGACTGAGCAGCTTGCCTTTTTCTCCGGACATTTTCTTCTAGCTCATGGACCGACTTTCTTCTTTGTGGGAGCTTCATCTTCGGAGCCATTCTCACCACAGTAGCAGGCAGAGAGACTTGGAAGATCAAGTGGATGAGTGGAAGAAGGATTACAAAAGAATGGAGAGAGATTTTGGTGGGGAGAAGAGGCGGATTTGAGAAGAACGGTGGAGTGCTAAGGCACGCTCCAACCGTTTCAATCAAAGGGAAAAAGCACGAAAATCCCCTTTCCTAGGTGGCGATTTATGGTGGAGAGGAGAAGGGAGAAGAACCTTGAGCTAGATCCTTGGTTTTGGAGAGAATGGGAATGGAGATGTCGGTTTTTGGAGGGAGGAAGATGAAGAGATGAGTCGGCTCATGAACAGGATCCCAAATAAAAAGGAGCCCGTGGGAAGTTTGCAGAAATTACAAGTTTGCCATGGGGTCGACTTAAGGGGGTCGACTCATGAAACTCAGAAATTCAGAAAAAATATGAATAAATTCTAGAAAAATTTAAAATTTTGGGAGAAAGAATTTTGCTCAAAGACAAGTTTTGATAATGATAAACTTGAGCTTTTGGGACCAAGATAGATGATGAAAATTAACCTCAAAGAATTTTTTTGACATCAAATCTTTGGAATTTGAAAAATATTTAGACATATGGATCAAGAATTCCTAGATTTCTCCTAATTTCACAGAATCTATCCTCACTAAGGGCCTTTGTAAAGATATCAGCTAATTGATTTTCAGTGCAAACATATTCAAGAATTATATTTTTGTTTTGAACATGTTCTCTTATAAAATGATGTCTTATTTCAATATGTTTAGATCTTGAGTGTTGAATTGGATTTTTAGATAGATTTATGGCACTTGTGTTGTCACATCTAATTGGTGTTTCATTAAGTTTGATTCCAAAGTCTTCGAGTTGTTGCTTAATCCACAAGATTTGAGCACAACAACTTCCGGCTGCAATGTATTCGGCCTCAGCCGTCTTCGAGTTGTTGCTTAATCCACAAGATTTGAGCACAACAACTTCCGGCTGCAATATATTCGGCCTCAGCCGTAGACAGTGCTACCGAATTTTGTTTCTTGCTAAACCATGAGATTAGGTTAACTCCAAGAAATTGGCAAGTTTCACTTGTGCTTTTTCTATCTAATTTACATCCAGCAAAATCAGCATCTGAATATCCTAATAAATCAATTTGTGAGTCCTTAGAGTACCATAACCCTAGAGATTGAGTACCATTCAAGTATCTAAGGATTCTTTTAACAGCATTCAAATGAGATTCTTTAGGATTAGATTGATATCTAGCACATAAGCAAACACTAAACATGATATCAGGCCTACTTGCAGTTAAATATAATAATGAGCCAATCATACCTCTATAGTATTTTAAATCTACACATTTACCTTCATCATCCTTGTCAAGCTTACATGAGGGGCTCATGGGTGTGCCAATTGGTTTGGAGTTCTCCATTCCAAATTTTTTGAGTAGTTCCTTGGTGTACTTGCTTTGGATGATGGAGATTCCCTCTTTTGTTTGTTTGATTTGGAGTCCGAGGAAGAAGATAAGTTCTCCCATCATGCTCATCTCGAACTCCCCCTGCATGAGCTTAGCAAAGTCTTGACAAAGAGATTCATTAGTAGACCCAAAAATTATGTCATCAACATAAATTTGTATAACTAACATATCATTTTGATTTCTTTTAATAAAGAGGGTTGTATCTACATTACCTCTTGAAAAACCATTATTTAGTAAAAATTTGCTTAGCCTATCATACCATGCTCTAGGTGCTTGTTTTAATCCATATAAAGCTTTATTTAATTTAAAGACATGATTAGGAAAAGCATGATTTTCAAATCCAGGGGGTTGTTCTACATATACTTCTTCAGCAATATATCCATTTAAAAATGCACTTTTAACATCCATTTGAAATAATTTGAATTTCATAAAGCAAGCATATGCAAGTAGAAGTCTAATGGCTTCTAATCTAGCAACAGGTGCAAAGATTTCATCAAAATCAATTCCTTCTTCTTGATTATATCCTTTAGCAACCAGTCTTGCTTTATTTCTAATTACATTACCATGCTCATCTAATTTGTTCCTAAAGACCCATTTTGTGCCAATTATTGAATAATTTTTAGGTCTTGATACTAAGGTCCAAATATTATTCCTTTCAAATTGATTAAGTTCCTCTTGCATTGCATTAATCCAATTATGATCATTTTCAGCTTCTTCAATAGTTTTTGGTTCAAGTTGAGATACAAAAGCACAATGATTAAATACATCTCTAAGTGAAGAATGAGTTTTTACCCCATGCATAGGATCACCAATAATTAACTCCTTAGGGTGGTTGTGAACATACCTTCATTCCTTGGGTAGGTCATTTGTACCTTGAGGTTGTTCTTGAATTTCTTCACCTCTCTCATCTTGTTTATCTTCTTGTTCCTCGTTCTCTGGAGTTGCTGAATCTTTCAGAGTGATCTCCTTCATACCTTCTATTAGAGGATCTGCATCATCAACACCCTCATTCTTTCTTGAAGGAAGATCGTTAGATTCATCAAAAACAACATGTATGGACTCCTCAACTACTAAAGTTTTTTTGTTAAAAACTCTAAAAGCTTTACTAGTGGAGGAGTAACCTAGAAAGATTGCTTCATCTGATTTTGCATCAAATTTACCAAGTCTTTCTTTACCATTATTTAATACAAAACATCGACAACCAAAAATATGAAAATATGCAATATTTAGTTTTCTTCCTTTCCAAAGTTCATAGGGGGTTTTCTTTAAAATTTGTCTAATCAAAGCACGATTTAAAATATAACATGCTGTGTTAATTGCTTCCGCCCAAAAATATCTTGGAAGGTTGCTTTCACAAAGCATGGTACGGGCCATTTCTTCTAAGGTTCTGTTTTTTCTTTCAACTATCCCATTTTGTTGGAGTGTCCTAGGAGCAGAGAAGTTATGGTCAATTCCATTTTTATCACAAAAATTTTCAAAGTCTTGATTTTCAAATTCAGTTCCATGATCACTTCTAATATTTTGAATTGAAAATCTTTTTTCATTGGTGACTTTTCGGTAAAATTTAGTGAAAATATGAAAAGTTTCATCTTTGTGTGCCAAAAAGAAAACTCAAGTAAAACGAGAGTAATCATCTATAATTACAAAATCATATCGTTTTCCTTCTAGACTAGTTGTTCTAGTTGGTCCAAATAAGTCCATATGCAAAAGCTCTAAAGGTCTAGAAGTTGAAACAATATTTTTGGATTTAAATGAAACTCTAGTTGTTTACCTAGTTGGCATGCATCACAAATTCTATCTTTTTCAAAATTCAGTTTAGGCAAGCCAAGAACTAATTCTTTCTTAATTAATTTTGAAAGAGAATGCATGCTAATGTGTGCAAGTCTACGATGCCAAAGCCAACTAGTCTCATTAACTTTAGCATTCAAGGATACTAGGCATTGCATGTCTATTTTGACTAAATCATTTAAATCTACCATATAAACATTGCCATGTCTATGTCCAATAAATTTAATGCCATCGTTAATAGGACTAGTCACAATGCAAATAGATGATTCAAAAACAACTTTATACCCTTTATCACAAAATTGACTAATGCTAAGTAAGTTATGCTTTAAACCTTTAACTAACAAAATATTTTCAATGTATTTGGAGGGAGTGATACCAATGTTACCTATCCCGATGATCTTTCCTTTGCCATTATCTCCAAAGGTGACCATCCCTCCATCCTTAGCATCAAGCGTGATGAATTGTGATTCATCACCAGTCATGTGTCTCGAGCATCCACTGTCAAGATACCATTTCCTGTTTCCTCCTTGGGATGCTAGACACACCTGCAAACAAAAATCAAGTTTTTGTTTTAGGTACCCAAGCTTTCTTGGGTCCTTTTTGGTTAGTCAAAATGGTTCCTTTTGGAACCCATATTTTCTTTATAGTTGTGTTTGCAGATTTGTTAAAGAGGCAAGTGTATGACTTATGTCCTACTCTACCACATTTGAAATAAGTAATATTGGTAGACTTGTTACTTAAAGAGTTTACATAAATATTTTTCAAAAATTTTTGTTTCTTCAAGGGGTTATAACCAAGTCCAGCCTTATCATATACGGCTTTTTGATTATCAAGAATCATATTCAGTTTGTTTGAACTTAAGGTGAACTTATCTACTATAGGTTTCAGCTTGTCAATTTCATTCTTTAAGCTTTGATTTTCTTGAAGCAAGGTGGATTTTTCAATTGAAAAATTTTCAGCTTGTTTTACTAAGGATTGATTTTTCAATTTCAGCTCTTTGTTTTTCATCCCTAGTTTCTTTAATTCATCAACTAAATCATAGAATGCTTCATGCAATTCTTCAAATGTAAAATCACTAGGGGTTTCAGAAATTACCTCATTTTCGTGTGCCATAAGGCACAGGTTGGCTTGTTCGGTTGAGGTTTCCTCATCGGAGCTTGAGTCATCACTCGCACTCTATGTGGCCATCATTGCCTTTTTCTTGAACTTTTTGGGACCTTTCTTCAGTTGTGGACATTCGGATTTGAAATGTCCTGACTTCTTGCACTCGTAGCAGATAAGGGGTTGATCTTTCTCTTTCTCTTTACTTTGTTCCCCTTTTATGAATGGCCTCTTTCTCATCCCCTGTTTCTTTTTTCTTAAAAATTTCTTGAATCTCCGGGTGATGAGTGCCATCTCTTCATCCTGTTCTTCATCTTTAGTGTCATCAGTTTCCTCATCAGGATGAGCTGTAGATTTGAGGGCAATGGTTCTTTTCTTTTTGATTTCTTCCTCTTGATGTTGCTTCATGCTTAGCTCATGAGTCATCAAGGATCCAAGAAGCTCTTCTAGAGGTAGAGTGTTCAAGTCCTTCGCTTCTTGGATGGCAGTCACCTTGGCTTCCCAAGTTCTTGGCAATGACCTGAGAATCTTTCTTACAAGCTCACTGTTAGTATAGGACTTGCCAAGACTCTTCAAACCATTAATTATATCAGTAAAGCGAGTAAACATTGCAGTTATGGACTCATCATGCTCCATTTTAAACAATTCATATTTATGCACAAGCATGTTTATTTTAGACTCTTTTACTTGATTTGTTCCCTCATGGGTTACTTCTAACCTATCCCATATTTCTTTTAGCAGATGAACAAGTAGAAATGCGATTAAATTCGTTAGCATCAAGAGCACAATAAAGTACATTCATTGCTTTAGCATTTAATTGTGCCAATTTCTTATCAACCTCATCCCATTCTTTCTCGGGTTTGGTTGACTCCTCACCATCTATAATTTTAGTGGGTGTGTGAGGACCGTTCACTATGATACTCCACATATCATAGTCGAGTGCTTGAATGAATATTTTCATCCGAGCTTTCCAATAGGTGTAATTAGACCCATTGAAAAGTGGAGATCGGTTGGTGGATTGCCCCTCGGCTAGAGAAGTACCGACATGGGTTGCCATAGATCTTTGGCTCTTTGATTGTTTAGATCAAAGACGGGCTAGAGTACCGGGCTCTGATACCACTTGTTGTCCAGCTATGCAACCCAAGAGGGGGGGTGAATTGGATTTCTAAAAATTTTAAACTTAACTAATGACTTATGAAAGATGTTTGTCAATAGCTAAAAGAATGAGGAGAATAACTTTAGTTCAAGATTAATTGCCTAAAGCAAGAATGCAAGGAAATAATGAAAAGTAAAAGAGAGGCAATTGTGCACACCACAAACACAAGGATTTATAGTGGTTCGGTGCCAACCTTGCACCTATATCCACTCCCCATGCTCCTACTTGGGAATTTTAATCCACTAAACTTGTATTCAACCCGAATACAAACGTCGGAAACTCCGACACTAGCTGTCCCAAGCTAGTCCACTTATTTTTCGGGTACAAGCCAACCCAATACACTTCGATTCTAGGTTCGGATCAACCTTCCCTTGTTTTGGAATCCCTCCAAAACAAAAACAATCACTCACAAAGAGTAAAACAGTTTATAGCACAAATAAGTACAAGAAAAGCTCCTTTAATGAGCGAATATAACTTTAAATACACTTTACTCAAGTGAAGAAGCCCCTTTTTGAATTTTCTCAAAGTTGGACGGGAATTGATTGAGAGCTTGAGGAGTTGGTGAGCTTTGATTGTTGGCTTCTTGAAGGCTTTAAATGAGCTCTTGATTAGGGCTGAAAAGTAGGCTTGAGAAACCCTCTCTTTTGAATGCTCCTGAATGCTCTCTTGAATGCTCTTCAAATCTCTTTCTTTCTCTTCTTAATGTCTTGCTTATCCCTTTTCAATCTTTTGCTTGTTTTCCACCTTTTGAAACCTTTTATAGCTTTAAGAAATAGAGGAAAACATTCTAGGCAGAAAAAAAAACCGTTAGAGCACATTAAATGAGCATTAAAAGCACCTAAAACGGGTTAAAAACTAACCGTTGCGGACAAATCCCGTCGCAGGGGTCGACTCATGCCTCAGGGGTCGACTCATGAGTCGACCTCTGTTGCAACAACCAGAAAATGGGTTTCTGAAAATTTTGGCCTAAAACTGCAGAAGTCGACTCATGAGTCGACTCATGCCTTGTGGGTCGACTCATGAGTCGACTCACAGGCCGTGCCAAGCCAAAAATCAGCGTGCCAAGCTGCTCATTGTGCCATGAGCTGACTCATGAGTCGACTCATGGATTTCAAACATGCATAACTTCAAAAATACAAGTCCAACAACAATGAAATTTTCACCAATAGATCACAAATCTTTTGCTCTACCAAATGATACTATTAAATCAGGATTTTGATAAAATTACGATTTTGCCCCTGAAGAGCACAAAGACTTTTTCAAATAAAAGTATTGGTATCCCTTCAATCTACTTTGTAATCATCAAAATCAATCTAGGAGCAACACTTCCTATGTCAGGGTTGTTTTCAAATCGTTTCTTACAAGTACAGTCCATTTTTCTTCACTCCTTTTTCCAGACTTGTAGATTTGCCCATCCATATATATATCACCATTTCAAATAAATCTCGTTCACCTTAATTAGGCCCTTTATATATGATTAATGTTGACGACCGATGGAATTAATGATATGAGAGCACAGTTATCAGCCTCTTAATTTCTTGATGATATACGAACGCCGGTCATAATTTGTAATTCTATCTGATGCATGGGTAGAAGCGGTACTGCAATTACTTTGTCAGTTCATGTTGAAAATGCATTTGCTGCATCGATCGCCGTATCAAAGCCACACATGCATGACTGATTGTCAGGATATTTTAACATGCATGGTAGTTTAAAACGAAAAAAAAATAAAAAATAATATATATATATATATATATATATATATATATATATATATATATATATATATATATATATATTACAGAATGCTTGGAAAGAGACAATATTTCTGGAGTACATGCAATTGATTCATTAATTACCAAGTCCTAATTCAGAAAGCAAGCACCATGTACAAGAATCGATCCAAAAGAGAATCCTGGTACCACCGAGAGTAGGTTTCGGACTGTCCTTTTTGTCATGCATATATGCCAGGATTTTACCCCCCTGGAAGTTTCAGTATGTAAGGAGGTTACATGTACTCAGAAAAACTTGTTTAGGTTGCTAATATATCTGCTTATCGATCGAGTGGAACGGCAGGAAGCAAACACTGCATGCCTTTTGCGTGTTTCGAAAATTAATGAAAACCTTAATTAATTATTGCTCGCACATGCATGTTCCACCCTGTGCAGGTTCCTCGACAAGGCAGCTGTGAGGACTCGTGATGATAAGATCAATGGTCCGGCGGACCCATGGATGCTGTGCACGGTCACCCAAGTGGAGGAGGTCAAGAGCGTTGTGCGAATTCTTCCTATATGGGCCACTGGCATCATCTTCTCCGCCGTCTACAGCCAGATGAGCAACATGTTTGTCATCCAAGGGGATACTCTAGATACAAAAATGGGCCCCCATTTCAAGATTCCACCTGCGTCACTCTCCATGGTCGACACCATCAGTGTTATACTATGCGTTCCCATCTATGATCGCATCGTCGTCCCGGTGGCTCGAAGGTTCACCGGTAACGAGCGGGGTTTAACTCAGCTGACAAGGATGGGCATCGGTCTGGTCATCTCCATATTCTCCATGCTGGCTGCTGGGATTCTGGAGGTGGTGAGGCTCCGCATCATAGCGAGGGATGACTTATACGACAGTGATGCCATTGTGCCCCTGTCTATATTCTGGCAGGCACCTCAGTACTTCATCGTTGGGGTAGCGGAAGTGTTCACCTTTATCGGGCAGCTGGAGTTCTACTACGACCAGGCGCCTGACGCCATGAGGAGCATGCTTTCTGCACTCCCGCTGACCACGGTGGCACTTGGAAACTACTTGAGCTCCCTGCTTGTCACCATCGTCACGGCCATCACCACCAGGAACGGGAAGCTGGGCTGGATTCCTGATAATACAAACCGGGCCCACATTGATTACTTCTTCTGGCTGCTGGCGATACTCAGCCTCGCCAACTTTGGAGTCTACCTTTTGATCGCCAAGTGGTATACCTATAAGAAGACAGCAGCTGAGGATATTGAATTGCAGTAACACCTAAAGACGCACATCTCTAGCTGCTGCTTTTAGGGCTTCGGGTTGGATGTTCTACAAGCTAGCTGTTTGCAGGTTCGACTCTTTTATATATATATATATATATATATATATATATTATAAGTAACATGTACTGCTTATGTACTTAAGTGCAACTCTCTAGACTTGGATTCTACTTGGATGTCAACGTAAGTAACATGTACACGTTGGAATTCGTCGAAAATTAAAGCTGGTGTACTTTCAAATTTCAAGCAATGTATGAGATGACTGAAACAACCCCATGGTTATTGATACATATATAAGAAGGGGACGGAATGTTCTTATATAACACGATGTATACCCTGCTGATTGCTCGATTACTCGATGAACAACTAGATGTCCCAGCACTATTTGGATGATTTCAGCCCAGGACTACAGATATTGTCATATTTAATAGAGGATTCGATCAGATATAAGTGAACAGCTACTAAATCAACCAAGTGGTCTCATCTCATTTGCCTAACACATGCAGTGGCTAATTTCAAAAATAAGTCATTAATATGCAGGAAACGTATATTCTTCTGTTAACTAAATTTTACAATACAAAAATTACTTGGTATCATGGAAACCTCCATGAAAACCTTCCGTTGGAATTTGCATGTCCTGAGGCAAAACCTAAACTACTTGACAGACGTAAAGTATCAGGTGTTCAAAAAGAAGGGAGCTTAGGAAGTCTTGCAACTTGCATCTCTACACATTTATTAAATGTTGGACTGACCAATCAAGGGACAATTCATTCATTTTAGGCAGCAGATTTTACTGTTTGCATCCCTCACAAGAAACGGGCATGGAAGCAATTCTGCCTGCAGAACTTCCCTGTTCAGGATGGATAAAAAGAGTTGGGCTCATTAACACCTCCCAGCCCATCGAAAGATTTTTTCCATGGCATGTAAAATCCCACATACCAAGTTGCTGAAATGACACATTCTGTTTTTTTTTTTTTTTTTTTGGTGAAAATGACACATTCTATTTGCTGAAACACTCTTTTAAATGGTCACGAAAATCAAGAATGCAGCTGTGGAAGAAATCGATTATAATAACAAGAACACATTATTTTTCCACACAAACAAACAGTACCAAAAATTTATTTAAACAGCAGCGCAAAATGGATACATGGAGTTACACTCCATTCTTTTTAAATAAAACTAGACGGCAATGAATAATGTTTGATGTCTGAGCATGGGAGGTGGAGATCGCCACTGCTACCGGGAGTGAAAGAACATCCTCGGCTCTCCACTTCTTGCCTCTCCGCGTACCCTCAGTATTACAAACAGATGAAGACATGGACACACTTAAGGCCATTCAAACATTCCTCCCTCTCCCAAACAAACCCTGTTTGGGAGATTAAACCTCTGTTTCTGTAATTCCAAAGAAGCTGGTTCTGACTCCTCTTCATCTGAAGAGGAGAAGCAAAAACAGTGCACGAATCGCTATGCTTCAAGCCCAAAAGGTTCACCTGACCAACTGCCTTGATGAGCGCTCTGAATGTCTTGAGTCAGTTTGCAGAGGATGCCAATGCTGAGTTCAGCAAAATTGGAGAGAATGGTCTCAAAGAGCTTGACAAAGCCAGTGCCAGGGTCTGCTTATAACTTATATAAAGCTTTTATTTTTACAATACATGACAGCATCTGCTATTTTGCAAAATCTCTCCTCCAAATAACAACAGTTCTCCTGACGCAGCAGATCATGGCAAACCTGGAGAACCTGAAGCAGGCTTTTGAAGGGACTGCAAAAATTAACAGACAGGAGATTGAAAAGAATGAGAGGGTGACGGAGGAATTTGAGGATCAGATCAAGCCGGACCAAATTGAAGGCCTGTTCTTCAAGAATCTGTGGGAAAAGGCACCTCAAGGGAACATAGAAGCTAAGTTTGAAGCACCAAAGATTGGAGAAGTCACAAAGGAGAGTGCAGGATCAATGATCTGAGAAATATTTGTGCTTATATCATTGCTGCTTGTCAAATTGGAAATGCTGTTGCCACTACTCCTGAGGTAGAATGGAGAAAAGCTGCAGCATTGGGTTTGATATTTGTCCGCCTACTAGCTCAGTACATTTATAAGCAAAGCCTGTCATCAACAAATGAAAAAAATGAATAAGGAAAAAGAGTAAAAGACACATAATAGTAGAATCCTCTTTCCTTTTTGGGAAATAAAAGTCTTACTGAATACTGTCTGTTCCATAAATTCTCAGGAATTTTTCAACTTCGGACCACCTTTTTTTTTTTCCTCTCCCACAAATAGTGGAACGATTTTAAAACTTTCAGATGCATTAGCCCCTGACCCACAGGCATGCTGTAGCTCATGAATGTGCATTTTATGCTCGACAAATATGTGCAATCAATGTTGCAAATATGTGTATTTGCTTAAAAAATATATGCATTCACCATAAAAACTATATGCATTCAGCTCTGCTTAAACATGCAACCCAACCGTATGCACTTGTCCAGGGGCAAAAGCATCCAAAAATTTTAAAATTGGGTCCCACCTAAGAATTAAAAAAATAAAAGAAAAGAAAAGAAAAAGAGAACAAAATATTCTCTATAACCAAACAGTTTGAAGAAGGACGAAGACAAATATTGCATGGTAAAATAAACCACAGTCAATTCTTAAAACTGGGGTTTGATACACACCAGCTAACCTTGCTATTGCATCAAGATATCATTCTGGCAATATTCTCCCATTGCCACAATTGTATAACTAAGACATTCTGATGCTGTATAGTGTATAATTAGTTGATTCTCACCTTCACCTCATAAAAGTTATACATGAAATAACCAACAGAGTGTCAGGTAAAAAGCATACAGTAGATTTATAGAGGTGGCAGATATGGTGCAAGGGAAATAAAATTGCACATCAGGCTACTCAAAGCCCAGACAGCAAGATATAATAAGCACATTACCAAATTCTTCCAGTTCTAAGGCTGTTGAACACATTGTGCATTGGAAACACAGTGAGCAGCATAACAGCTTGAGCCAACAAATGCAGAGGAGTAGGAGACTCTTAAGAGATATTTGCATCATCAAACAAGATAAGACTTGTTATGATGGCTGAGTTTGTTCCTTTCTGACAAATTATAAGGATGATCCTGTTTAATGAAGGAAAAAAAAAAGACAAGAGTTACAGGTCTGAAATAAGTTCCACAAAAAGTGTCTTCACATCTCAAGTCTAACTAGCATGTCTACTGTGTCAATAGCTGAGGGGAAGAAGACATACGAGAACCACATCCCTGCCAAAAGACTTGAGACCATCCTTCAATTACTTGGTTTTCTCAAGACTTGAGACCAGCTGAGATTCTGTGCAGGTCAAATTCCCATAGAGGCTATTGAAGCCACCACCCCACACCCAAAAAAATAAAATAAAATAAAATAATTAAAAAAAAAATCATCTCCACAATCAACCTTGATAGATCGAGAACTGTAGCCATGGCCGACCACCAAGTTCAGGGCATATTGACTCGAGCCACTTGGTTCGAACCATACTGACCTGAACCACTGTGGCCTACTGGTTCAGGAATCTGTATGAAACAACCCTCACTCTAAACCAGGTGGAACCACCCAGTTCTGCTTGGTTAGGAGTGGTTTGGGTTGGTTCGGGCCATCCCATGATTAAAAAGAAGAAGGCCACAAGATGCCATTCTCATCTCTTTTCTTCAAAAATTGTAAATGGAATGGTGAGTTTTGTGAAAAAAACTCTTTATCCTACCGCAAGATTGGGTTCGTAATAAAGATTTAAAATTCTAATCCTAACTAAAAAGCATTGAAAGGGAGACAGTACTGATCATGATCAATTTCCAGATATGTGCAGAATGACAGACCAGAACATGCAGATCTCATATAGACCTCCATGAAAGAGGCTCTCTTCAGTTCATCTAAAAGAGGGACTATTGAATATACACAAACATTACATTTAATATTTGAATAACAATCTTGCCCACCATTGATAATGTTTTTCATAGCCTATGCCATGCCCTTAAGTACAATTTAAAAAAAAAAAAAAAAAAAATCACCACCATCTGAGCTTTGTACTGTTTAATTGAACCATCAACAAAGAAAAGCATTTTCCATGAATAGTGATTGGAGAAGGCAAGCTCTACGCACTAGTAAATTTTGAAGAACAAAATGTAGTTAAGCATAGCTTTTTGTCATTTCGTAATCTAGGAATCCTCATATGAAATTTTAATTCTTGGTGGGAACAATGGTTTGCATAAACAAAATGAAGTTTAACAAAACCCCTTGGCTGTTTGGTTAGACCAATGCCTTTGTATGATGTTGATTATAATTCAGGCAGCAACATTTAGGGAGAGATATAGAGGGGTGCAACCACAAGTCTAAGAGCAAGAGAATAACTAGACAATTGGATATCATGTGACCTATATATCAGGATAATTTAACCTATATAAATATATGAAATGAAGGCGAAAATAGTAGAGTTAAAAATATTGGGAGGATGCCAAGAGTCAAAAGTAAGAGTTCAAGATGAAGTTCCAGCTGCAATAAAGATGTAGATGACAAAGACTAGGATATACAATAATGTGCATCTGTCTATCGAGTTACAAATCTGTATTTAATTATGATAATTGCATCCATTAAGCAATCATATGGTCAAGACCAATACGAAATAAAATAATATTAACATCCCTAAAATCATAATATAATCTTAAAAAAAAGAAGAAAAAGAAAAAGAAGGAACCAGTATGCATCTGCATACCAAGTGTCCGTACAGTTCCACACGATATCAAGCCATTCCAGTACATGACCGCTACAATCCTCAACAATGAGATTGCAAACCTTGACTGCAGCCATCAGAATCCTAGTAAAGGAAATGAAATAATAGGAATACCTTTTGCTACAGAGAGAGAGAGAGAGAGAGAGAGAGAGAGAGAGAAGCATAAAGTTACTTATTTCGACCTATCATTTTAAACTTGTTTTTTCAACACTATTATTGTGTCTTGCAATGAGCAAGCAGGCATTTCATATGCACATGCATGCACATGAGCACACAGCACCACATTCCGCACCTCTATGCTCCTTGCATGAACACACAGCACCACATACCAGCACCTCGATGCTCGTTGTGATGCACATTGCACAGCAATACTCCTGTCACAGGTCAAAGTTAGATAACACACCCTAAGGAACCAAACAGATAAAAATGCTGCCCCAAAACAATATGACCAAGTAGCATTAACAAACTTAGGAATGAATATCAGTCGATGCAGAAAACGCATAATATGAGAAATTGCTATGTTCCACATAAAATGCACAAAATGTTAAGCACAAGCAAAGCCTTCAAAATGAGTTCATTTTGATAAGGGATTTTGCAAGATAACTTCACAAAGTGCCCCATAAAATTTGCAAGTAAACATACCTTCAGAGCTTAAAAGGATATATAAGTGTCCTTCAAATATCCAGTAATCTGCCTGGTTTGCATTATCAGTGATTTTCCATCATGGAGTCCTGGAATATTCTGGCACGACACACATGCAGAAAATGCAATGCCCACATTTGGAAGCAGATTATAGTGTTTCTGCATGTTAATGCATGTAAAGGAATGCGACCAATCCAATAAGCATAATACAAAGTTGATGAAGAGAAAGAGAGAAACCTCACTTGCAATAGATCTTCACAGAGATCATGTTGGAACTGTTCGGTTGCTGATAACTGCCCTAACTAGTATACTCCAGGTAATGGCAGTTGGAATAATACCACAACCCAAGGCATCATCCAATAACTTGATTGCCTCAGATGTCCTATTATAAGAACAAAGACCTTTAAACATTATGTTGTAAGAAATGATATCTGGCTCAAACCTAGCTTCTAACATCTGGACCCATACATCTGATGCCCTTTCGCAGTCACCAACTTGATAAAGTCCATTCATAATTGTGTTGTATGTTACTAGACTTGGAGTGCAGTTCTTATGTTTCATTTCCAAGCAAACACGCAGGGCTTCTTCCACTTTCCCAGCAGAGCAAAGGCCTTTGATAAGAATGTTGTGCATGATGACATCAGCTCCAAAGCCCTTGTCAAGAACTCTGTTCCAAATGTCAAGAGCAACATCAATCTTATTATCTCGACAGAGACCATCCATCAAAGAGCTGTATGTCACCATGTCAGGTTTGAAACTTTTTTCCATCATTTCTTTTGCAAAGCTAGAAGCCTCCTGGAACCTCTCCACTTTACACAAACCATTTATAAGAGTGTTGTATGTTACAATAGTAGGAGTGCAACCACTGCTGACCATCTCCTTAAAAACCTGAATGGCAACAGCAATCTTAGATGCTTTACAGAAGCCACTTATCAATGCATTGTATGTATGTGAATTTGGTTTGCACCCATGTTTAGCCATTTGATCATAAATGCAAATCGCTGCATCCAATCTCCCATCTTTGCACAATCCATTTATCATCGAGGAATATGCAAAGACATCCAGATTCTTCTCACCATCTTCTAGCGCCTCCTTCAAAACCCATAAAGCTTTGTTGACATACCCTTTTTCGCACAACCCATGGATCAAAATACCAATAGTCACCGAATCTGGATGGCATGTATCATCCCCTTGCAAGCTTTCCCAAAGTGAAACTGCTTCATCTGCCTTGCCATTCTCGAACAGACCCTTGATCATTATGTTGTAACTGACAATGTTGCGATTCCCCACCCTTCCCATCAACTCCCACAGCTTCAAGGACTCCTCTATCCTCCCTGCTTTGCAGAGACCATTAAGCAGAGAGTTACATGTGACAACATCGGTGACGAAGCCCGTCTTGATAATCTCCGCATAGACCCGTGAGGCCCCATCCACATTCCCTGTTTCAAACAGCCCATGAATCAAAATCCCATAAGTGAATGAATTAGGCCGATGGCCATTCCTCACCATCCGACTCCACATCTCCATCACCTCTTCAACCTTCCCAAGCTTGCACAAACCATCCAGCATAACACTATACGTGACAAAATTAGGACCGACTGCGCGATCCCTGACCAGCCTCTCCCAGATCTCCATTCCCTTCAAGAACTCGCCTTTCTTCAACAAACCATCAAGCAGAACATTATAGCATACAACATCGGGTGACACATTTTTATCGCACATTTCCTCGAACAGTTTGAGAGCGTTCAGAAAATCGCCGTTTTTAAGCAACCCACAGATCACGGTGCTGTAGGTAACGCGGTCGGGCTCAAGGCCGCGACCTTGGATGGTTTCCAGGAGTCGGACCGCTCGATCGAGCTGTCCCCGGTCGCAGAGGCCTCGGATGAGAATGTTGTAGCTCTGGAGGTTGGGGGAGACGCGGGCTCTGGTACGGAAGAAGGCGAAGAAGGACTCGGCCTGGTCCCAGCGGCGGGCGCGGACGAAGGCGTCGAGGAGGGCGTTGTGGGAACGGACGCCGGGCTTGCATCGGAAGATGGCGCGGAGGGACTGAAAGGTGGCGAGGGCGTGGTCGGGCATAAGGGCGCGGGAGAAGGCCTTGAGGGCGACGAGGGCGGCAGCCTCGGAGAAGCGGTGGCGGCGGGGGCGGGAGCGGAGGAAGTGGAGGAGGCGGGGAAGGAGGGCGGGGGCAGAGGAGAGGCGGCGGAGGAGGAGGAAGAGAAGGGACGGGGAGAGGGAGTAGGAGGGGTGGCGGGCAGCGATGGCGTCGAGGTGGGAGAGGGCGGTAGCGGGATCCTTCTCGTCTTTGAGAAGGTCGAGGAGGCGGTGGAGCGGGGGAGAGACGGCGAGAGGCTCCGCCCTCGCCATCTGCTGTCCGTCGGCCATTCTTCCGCTTCTGCCCCATCTTGTGTCATTCGTTAAAGCGCGGAAGCCTTCGCGTGATGCCGCCACGTTCATTGCGCCCCGTAAGCAGGAGGGGCTGGTGTTTTGAATACAGGATTTTGTATATAGTTAACCCCTCAAAATTTGATCTTTTTACACTTTAGACCGGAAAGAAAAAAATTCAAAACGGTCACTACAACTTTATAAACATTTCCTACCAAAAAAAAAAAAACTATATAAAAATTGCAAAGAATCCCATTCATCAGTTTCTATTTTAACAGTATCAACAAAAAAAAAATAATGATCAAAATATCCTCCATATTTTTTAATTATATAAGAATTTATTTTTTAGAAAAAATCATCAAAGCCCTTTCATCTTCGTTGGAAGGTGTTTGTTGCCCTAAGCTTCAAATCGATCGGAGCCCTTTTATCTCCAAATCCATAGAGAAATTCGAGCTTGCTGGAATCCTCACCAACCATCAGTTTATTAGTACAATTTTCTCAACATATTCGGCAATTTGAAGAGATAGATTTCGAAATTTTTTTGTGTTTGCAAAGGGATTCTATTATTATTTAATTTTTTTTGTGCTTGATAATAGTTGATGTATTATGTTTTCATTCCTCCAATTTGTTTGTATTTGACAATGTGTATGATTTTTTGCATTTTATAGTCAATTTTGATTTAGATTTTATATGAAATTATTTATTTTTAGGACCTCTGTCCATATGCATTGTTGGGATTCTATTCCACCGAAGTTGAAAACTTTTTTTGGGGCCACTATCCAAATGCATTGGAAGGCATTTGCTACTTTAGTGTAAGGGGATAGTAAACCAAAGTACTTGGAAGTGGTGAAGGGGACCATTGGAAGTGGTGAAGGGGACCACTGCATCATCCTAAATTCTAAAATCTTGGTATGGCAAGAAGACAATAACCCATGTCCATGTGGACGGTTAAAGTAGTTGAACTATAATGGTCCACTGTAGAAGCCATGTGGACTGTTAACCTTGTATTTAATATAATTCACATATCTTTAATATAATTTTATTTTATTTTTAATAATTTATATAGTATAATTTTTATTTATTAATTTTATATTAATCTTAAATTATTTTTCTAACCTAAATAATTACTATGAGCGAATATTTAAAATTTGTTATTTATATTTTTTGTTGGTATGAACATTGTGTAACGCATATTATGTAAGACAATAATTAAGTAATAAAAGTAGTATTATTATCTATGTTAAAGAATGGAACCCCCATCCCTAGGGAGCTAACTCTAAACAATTGAACCCTTATTCTTATTGTATTATTTTATTCTAATATATTCTTCTTTGAGATAAGTTAGACCACAATGTTGCATATTAACTAAGTTAAGTAACATTAATACAATGTAACAATGTTACATTGACAATAATTTTATGTATGTATGCAGAATGGATGACCTATTTACACTAGAGATCCATCATGAGGGATATCTTCATTTCTCTCCCAGCATGCAGTCAACTATTTTGATAATTGTGACCTAGACTTAGTGAGTTACATAGAGTTAGAAAATTTGATGAAGGAGCTTGATTCCAAAAAAATAAAATAACTATACTATGCAGTCCTCCAGTAGCCTTTGGAAGATGGACTAAAGCCTCTATATATATTAATCAAGATGTGCTCCAAATGTTGGCTGTTTGTAAGGGAGAGAGGAATATAACAGTTTATATAGAACATATAATTGATGAGATTGATTTGGATATAGTTGAGTCACCCTCTGCACTTCTGTCTACTCAAAATATTGATAAGGCAACTGGAGAGCAGCAAGAGGAGAGGTAGGGTTAGCAGCAGGGCATGATTAAGAACAAGACAGCAACAAGGGCATGACCAGGAGTAGGAGCAAGAGTAGTCGTAAGAACAAAATAGAAGGTTGGATAAAAGGCCTGTAGATAAAAAAGGGTATAACACAATCAGTTCTGACAGTGATCGTAGTCAACTCTTGAGTGACTTCTTAGATTCTGATGAGAAGGATATTGAGTTATTTGAGGAGTATATTGATAATTCAGTTACTAATATAAATGATAAAAGACAAGAGGAATGAGTTGTAGAAGGAGAGGAGATAGTTGAAAAAGAACCTAAGCTTGCTAATAGTGATGAGCTCAAAAGTATTAGTAGCTCATCAAATAGGGAAGGGGATAGCTTCAGCTTTTCAGACTTTAATGAGGTCATAAATTTTTCAAAGCCTATAGATTTGAAGTCAGGAATGCTTTTTGCTTCAGTCACTGTATTTAGAAAGGCTTTGAAGTAATGTGCTATAGAATAATGATTTGACTATGAGTACAAGCATAATGAAAAGTTAGAGTAACTGCAGTATGCAAGAAAAATTATGGTTAGAGCATATATTTCTCCCCCCTATAAAGGGTATTCACTTATCAAATTAGAAGGTTTTAACCCACACATAAATATGGGGGATATTTTAATAAGCATCTTGTGAACTCCAGATGGTTGTCTAAAGCCTATATTGAAGATATTAGAGATGATACCAAATGGAGTATTAAAGGATTTATTTTAAAGGTGAAGAGGAATGTTAAAGTACAGATCTCCAGGGCTCAAGCCTATATATGGGACAAAAAAGAAGCACTCCTAGCCATTCACGGGTCGCATAGAGAACAACATGAAAAAATATAGGAGCATTGTAATATCATTAAGAGGACTAACCCCGATAGTATCATGGTTATCAGTTCATTGCCCAGGGAAGGTCAACAGTCCATGTTTCAAAGATTATATATCTACCTTCATGTTTGTAATAAAGACTTTTTTGATAGGTGTAGATCCATTATTGGCTTGGATGGGTGCCACTTGAAAGAAGCTATGGGAGGACAACTTCTATCAGTTATTGAGAGAGATGAGAATGATGATATATTTTTTTTAATTTCATGGGCTATTATTAAGGCCTAAAACAAAAAGAGCTGAATGTAGTTTCTAACTAACCTCTCAATAAACATAAGAATAGAAGAAGGAGGTTGGACATTCATTCAGATAGGCGAAGGTACTAGTACGTGTCTACCCTTGTTAGGCTTTCTAATATTTCATAAATATATACTGACTTTTGTCTTATCTTGATAGGGGTTAGTGGAAACATTCAACTACATAATGAGGCATTTGCTCACCAACTTTAGATAATTGTTCAAAGGAAAAAGACTTCAAAGATGCCCTATATGCAACAATTCGGGCCTGTACTCAATCTGAATTCAAACTAAGGATGAAGACCTTAGCTGACTTAGATTAAAAAGTAACAAATTGGCTGATTGGATAAGAGTTATCTCTATGATACAGGCATGCATTTAGTCTCAGGCCGAGGTGTAATATAATACTGAATAATATATATAAATCATTTAATAATTACATCATGAAAGCCAAGGATAAGCCAATTATCACTTGTCTGAAGACCATTAGAAGACTTATGATACAAAAGTTCTAAATAAAAAGGTAGGCTACATTGAAGTACAATGGTCCTATATTTCCTAAGATTCAAAAGAAAGTAAAGTTAGCAAATCTATAAGCCACGTAGTGCCATATCATATGGGCTGGAGGCAGCAGTTTTAAGATGGACCATTATAATTGTACCTATATTACCTTGAGAAAAGAATTTGTGGATGCTGAAAGTTTGAGTTGACTGGTATACCATGCTATCATGCAGTAACAATGATTATATTCTCTAGAAAAAAGTTGACCAATACATAAATCATGATATACCAAAAAGACCTTCATAAGAGAATACAAATCAATTATCAATCATGTACCTGGTATGCAGTCATGGGAGCCCTTTTCTTATGAGCCACTAGATGCATCTGTGTATAAGAGACTTCCTAATAGGTCAAAGAAGTTAAGAAGAAGGGAAGAGGATGAGGGAAAAAACTCTCACAAGATAAGAAAGACTCAAGGTAGTCTTAAATATAGCAACTACATATAATGGAGGCACAATGCTAGAATCTGCAAAGATCCTAAGAAAAACAAACTCCCTACAAAAGAAACTCCTAAGAAGGGGGTACCTGCACCTAAACAAAATAGCACTCCATCTGGTAGTAGATCAAGAAAAAAGAAAAGTTCAAGAAAGAAATTGAAGAACATCAAAAAAAAAAATTCTTGTAAAAGCCCTAATCAAAATCATACAAAGTAGACATCTTTCATTTGAATTTTTAGGTGGTAATAAGGATTGAACAAGAAGCATCATCATTAGCTTAGGCACTAGTAGCAGCATCAGTAATAACCCTAGTAGCAGTAGCTTCAACAACCCTACCAGCAGCACCAACCTTAGCCCAACAATCCCTTTGGAGACCTTGACATTATATTTTGTCCTACTTTTTTTGATGTGCAGTGTTATTTGATTTTGGAGATATTTATGTATTGATACATGTATACATTCATTGTATGGGGGGATACATAGCCAATACGTAGCTTTTTGTTATTTATATGCTGATATATGTACAGAGCTTTTTGATGTTGCTTTGAGCATGTGGAGTGATACACAGCTTTATTTTGTTCAAGGACTAATATATTTATATAGCTTTTAATTTGTTGTTCGATAATTGAAATATATACATAGCTTTATTTTATGTTGTTGTGAATATGTTGATTGACATATTGCTTTGTCTACTTCTCAATTGAAAATATATTTGACATATGATTGATACATTTATACAGCTAATTATATATTTGTGCATAATGGGAATGACAATCGTTTGGATTGTATAACTGATTGAATATGTGCGGATGAAAATTTGTATTGTATGGATGTGTACAGATGATCATGTGAATATGAATAGATGTATATAGCTGATTGTGTGGATTATAGATAGAAATGATAATCGTATGAATGCTTGTATAAATTATTGACAGTTATTGTTCAGTGTCTTGATTTGTATGGTTGTGTATGGATATTTGTATGGACTATAGGTAGAAATGATAACTTTATGAATGTGTATGGATGTATACATATAATTGTATAGACTGTAGGTAGAAATGATAATTGTGTGAATGTGTATGAATATGTATAGTTGATTGTATGGACTGTTGGTAGTTGTTGTTCAATGCCTTAATATGTATGGTTGTGTATGGATATTTGTATAGACTAAAGTTGGTAGAAATGATACCTATACGAATATGTATGGATGTGTACAAGTGATTGTATGGACTGTAGATAGAAATGATAACCATAAATATATGTATGAATGAATATAGATGATTGTATGAATTGTAGATAGAAATGATAATCATGTAAATGTGTATGAATGTATACACTCAGTGCCTTAATGTGTGTGATTGTGTATGGATGTTTATATGGACCACTGATGGAAATGATAAATATATGGATGTGTATGGATGTGTACAAATGATTGTATATACTATAAGCAGAAATGATATTTATAGACGTATATATTTTTTTTATTGCATAGACAAATTATTCACTACTGTGGTATCTATTGAAATATATTAGGATATTTAAGAATATATCAGGATATTTAAGGCACTAAAAAATAAATATGCATATTCATTTCTTAATAAAAACTAGTTACATAAAGATCTTAAAAGCTTTCACTGCATATTCTAAGCTCCCAAAAGTTATGTTAAAGAACACTAGGACCCCAAAAGTTTTAAAATATTACAGTTTCACTTTCTCTTGATAACTATATCTATGAACTGAACTGCTTCAGATCCTCATCCCCGACACTCCACTTCAGTGCCAACAGTGTACCAGCGAATACCTATGAAGCAAATAGACATCATGCCAAAATACTTCTTGTGCCCTCTGTCGATACAAAGCTCACCCTTCAGGTTTTTATTTTTTTGAATTAGTTTGTTCGTGAGGTCTCTTATACATGGTGATGGTGGAAGATCATACCATTGAAAAAATGCATATCATCTTCTTCTTTCCTATAATAAGAAATTGAATAAATGGGTGGGCTACAGGTGACAGAAATTCAAAGAGGAATGAGAAGGTCTGTTACCTCAAAAATAGAGCAAGCAAAGAACCCTCGACTAGGATTAACCATAGTCCATGAGGTCCTCAGAGATGCCCTCAACCCACTGTCATAATACACTGAAGAGTGTTAGCCAAAATGTTGGATGGAGATATGGCTGCTACTGGTCGAAGCTATTATGGTCCAGATTTTTCTCTCTCTTTGATCTATGTTCTCCTTTCTACCACCTATATGATCCCTCTTTTTCTGCCTGATCTATACTCCTTCTCCCCTCCATCTTGTTTCCTACTTGCTCATAATAGATGGGGAATATAGAGCACGACCAAGAAAAAGGAAAGATGATGGTCATATATATGTCATGTGATACTTCTTTCCTTCTACTCTTCTTCGCATCAAAACCAAAGAACTCTAGAAAGGATGCTTATGGTATTTTATAAGATTTAACCCTTCAGATGACCCTTACGTCATAATGTAGTCTAACAGAGACTCACGGCTGAGGCTCTTTATAATATTTATAAAGTTTTGGAGGCCATTTAAAATCTTTTTCTTTTGGGATCCAAGTGTAAAAGAGTTAAATCTTAAGGGCATCGCTATAATTTTTTCTATAATTTTTTTTGCCCATGTATGTCGCTCCCAACATGTTATATGTAAAAAAAAACCTCTCCTTTTTACAAATTAAATTTTTAAAAAATATTAATTTAATTTGTAGACAACCCTTTCTTTGAGCCTACCATCATTCTATTCTAATTAACCATAATCTCTCATTAAGTTAACCAGAATTGATTATACCCTTGATTAATCGCATCTCTTTTCCCATTTTTACCACTGGAAGGCCCCGTCTCCTCCTTCGGTGCCGCCGCCAACTCCATCTCCTTTCAAATCTCTATGAGGTCATGACCCATCCAATAACCAGTACTCTAAAAGAGTGGAGGTATTTTTATTTTGATTCCCTATAGTCTCTATTTTTTTTAAATGTAATGGATGATGACACCAAGCTTTTGAAATTTTCTACAATTTTTTTTTTCAATTCTTTAATCTCCACACAATCTTTTTCCAAACACCTACTCATTGTTTCATTTACTTACCACTCCCTATTTATTTGACCACCTTATCATGACCATCCAAATCTCATCTATCTCATGTTATTTTTCTTAAATATTTTCTTCTTTCTCATGTGCATCTCATAATTCTGATGCCCATGTCGAATCTTATACCTTAGATTAGAGATCACTTGTTGTTAGACTGGTGATCTCACTTGGATCAAATTTTAAGGAAGAATAAGATATTTGTAGACGGAAAAGGAAGAGAAAGAATAATTGAAATTATTATCACTAAAATGATGACTCCATGTCCTATTTATAGATACTAAGACATCCTTTCATCATCTCTCTTTAAACCATCTTAACCTTTCAATTATACCTATTAGTTCACAACTCTTTTGAATAGTTACTTATCACATCCTTTCATAATGTATCTTTATTAAAGGTACCTCTTCCTAATAGGTACCTTTTCCCAGAAGGCACCTTTTCAAATAAGAATCCTTAGGTCATTGTCTTAATCACAATCACACGGGTCAACATCTCCCACTTGATTGTGATTTGACAACTTTACTTTTTAATAAATATACAATCATACTTTTTATTTATGAGTCCCTTCAAATTAGTTAAGCATATCAATGTGACACCCTCACATAATAAAACATTTTCTTCTTTAGTGTGAGTGAGGGCTCAACCAACCATGCTAGCATTCAGTCCTATATTGTTTATATGCCATTTAAATTTTCATGTGACAATTTTTTAGTCATGGGATCTCAAAGCATATCCTCAGTAGGTACAAAGTCGACTTTGATTGCTTCCTTTTCTACCACATCATGTATATAATGGTAGTTAATATCAATGTGTTTACATTTTGAACTTATGGTGCTATTTTTTATCAATGCTATTGCAGCCTTATTATCACAAAATACTTCTGCATGCCTGTTTTCCAAGCCAATATCTAAGTTTTCTATAAAAATCCTTAATCCATATGGCTTGAGTGGCTGCAATACTATACGAAGCATCTTCTGCTCTATGATATATCTAGCCATACAACCTTGCTTTTTGCTTGATCATGAAATGGCTCCTCCTCCAAAAAAAAAAATACATGGCCTCGTTGATTTTCTATCATCATGGTCACCAGCAAAACCAGCATCCGAATAACCAATTAATTTCAAATTTTCTAAACCAAAATATAATTTCATATGTTTAATTTCTTGCAAGTATCTAAAAATTTTTTTTGTAACTTACTAATGTTTTTTTCTAAGATTAGCTTGATATCAACTTACTAATTTTATGGCATGGCATATATCAGGTCTAATACTTATCATGACGTACATTAAGCATCCTATTGCTTGAGCATGAAAAATATTATCCATCTCACTTGCCTCAATATCATTTTTAAGATCTTGAGATTTACTTAAATATATTCCTTTGCATACCGGTGTCGATATTGCCTTGCACTCACTCATGTGAAACCTTCTTAGTATCTCATTGACAAACTTTTCTTGATCTAAACACAATATTTTAGTTTCATGATTTCTAGTTATTTGTATTCCTAATACATAAGATACCTCTCCCATATCCTTCATGTCAAACTTTTCTTTGAGCCATAATTCGATTTTGCCAATCATCTTTATATCATTGCCTGCAAATAATATATCATCTACATAAAGAGACAATATTACAAAATGCTCTTGACATTTTCAGACATAAACATAATTATCTAAGAGGTTGATACGATATTCAATTTTGAGTATGGCATTATGGAATGTCAAGTTCTATTATTTGGAAAATTATTTCAATCCATACAAAAATTTATGCAATTAATACACTTTATCTTCTATTCCCTTGACTTCAAAACCATTAGGTTGTTGCATATAAATATCTGATTTCAATTTGCTATTAAGAAAATCAGTTTTTACATCTAATTGACGTAACTCAAGATCGCGTTTTGCAATAATGGCTATTATAATCTGAATAGACACATACTTAGCAATAATGGAATATGTATCTTCATAGTCTATTCTAGGTTTTTGTTTATACCCTTTTGCAACTAACCTTACTTTATATTTGTCAAGTTTTCCATCAGATTAGAGTTTCTTTTTATAAACCTATTTGCATCCAATGGCAGCTCTATCTTTGAAAAATTATACTAATTCTCAAATAATATTATTTTTATTAATTGAATCTAATTCTTCCATCATTGCTTTAGACCAAAGCTTGGATTCATTTGATGCCATTGCTTTCTTATAATTTTTTGGTTTATTATCAGTTATCCCACAATATGCTTCAAAAGCATGATTATCTTTAAATAGTGAAAACGGCATCCTTATTCTTTTCTTCTCACTAACTGAAGCATTTTCTTGGGAATTTTGTGCTTTAAAGTCAAAAGAAGAGTTGGATTTTAATATTCAAAGATTCTTGTAAGAATCATCTCTAGCCATTCTATGTACACTACTTGACTGAGATATATCAACTTCTTTATCTTCTTGCAATAATTTCAAATCTTTCATATTGGTCACTTATTACAAATCTTCCAAAAACATAGCATCTCTGTTATCAATAAAATCTTTTTCTTTATGATAAAATTTGCATCCAATCTATTAACTAGATACCCACAAAAGTGCGCTCATATGTTTTAGGTCCCAATTGATCTCTTAGTGGTTTTAGGATTAATACATGAGCTTTACAATCCCACACATTTAAATGGGATAAATCTGGTTTTCTTCTTATCCAATACTCATATAGTATCAATTCTTTAGCCTTTGTAGTGATCCTATTTAAAATATACATGATAGTTTTGACTGCTTCTTTCAAAAAATTCAAGGACAAATTTGCATAGGCCATCATTGATCTAATCATATTCATGAGTATTCTATTTTTTCTTTCAACTATTCTATTTTGTTGTAGTATATAATGCATAGTACTCAAATGTCTTATATCAATTTTTTTACAAAATACAGTGAATTCTGCCAATCCATATTTACTTCCTCTATCAGTATGCAAAGCCTTAATTGGCCTTTCTAACTGTGTTTCAACCAACTTCTTAAACTTTTCAAATTTTTCAAGTGCTTGAGACTTATATGAAATTAAATACACAAAACAAAATCTTGAATAATCATCAATAAATGTAATATAATATTTCATTCTCTTGTGTGCCTTGACTCTCATTGGTCTACACAAATTTGAATGAACTACCTTTAAAAGTTCTTGTCTACCAATTTTTATTGAATGGCCTCTCAGATATTTTTTCTTGAGCACATGGTCCACAAATACCAAAATTAATTTCTTTTAAATCAGGTAATAATCCATTTCTACTCAATTTTTATATTTTATCTTTGTTTATACATCCAAGATTTAAATGCCATATAAAAGAACTAGTAGCATTAGACACAAAAATATAAGAAAAAATATTAATATTATTACTAGATAACCGGTACATTCCATCTACCATCCTTCTTTTTATGAAAATGTGATTCTCCTTTTCAATAGTTATATAGTTATTTTTAAATCTAATTTCATTGCCCTTCCTACCAAGCATAGATACAGAAATTAAATTTCTCCTGATGGTTGGGGCATATAATATATTAGATAAAATAAAACTGCCACCATCATAATTCACCTTACAATTATCTATATCCATCATAATATGTATTATTTCCCATATATAGCCTATGGTCTCCAACAGTCTTTTCTTTAAATGTGATAAATTTTTTTTGTACCTTACAAACATACCTTATTGCATCAAAGTTCAATCCACCAATTATTTGGTGTAGATTCCATAATCATAGCTTTTGAAGCTTTAAGAACCAATTTTTTTGTACTTTGATTTTCTTCATGCTTCTGTCTCTTGGGACATTGTGCTTTATAATGCCCCTTTTATCCATATTTGAAGCATTCTTCTTTCTTATATTTTTGCTTTGGCTTCTACCTATAGTCTTTTGATGATCACTTTCATTTCTTGATTAGATTTTCATTATCTTCTGCCATTACAAGGTTAGAGCATTTTCAATGCTTTTTTCTTTCTCAAGAGCCAAGATTGATGGCAATGAATCCAGACTTAACTCGTTGTTCCCACAATTCAGTGAAGTGATCATTAAATCTCATGATGGTGGAAGATGATTAAGGATTGTAGAGACTTGCATCTTATCTAGGATAGGATGCCCAGTAGCTACTAAATCCTTTGCTATGAGTGCCTGTAGTTTATGTAATCCACCACACTAGAATCTTCGAACATAGTCAAAATATTAAATCTTTCAATAAAAGTTGAATATAAGTACTAAATTTTTCTCCATACTTTTGTTCTAACGTTTCAAAAATTTTTGCAGCACTTTTGCAATCTTTAAATAATGGGATAAGATTGTCTTGTATATAACTAAGTAAAATAGCCATTGCAACTTGATTATCTTCTTCCCATTTTTTTTCTTTTAACTATTGTAGTGGGGTCCTTTCCTAAAGGCACATGACTTTGCACCACATAAAAAGTTTTATCTTGAACTAGTAAATAGGAGACATGCCTTTTCTATATATAGTAATTTATGCCATTCAACTATTTTATTTTTGAAGCATCAACAGAACTTCTCTTGGTGGCCATTATGTACATATAAAGAATAGTCAAATAACTGATTGGTAAATTTAGGATAGGATAACTGAATTGCCTTCAAAAAGAATAATTTTTCGTTGTCCTTATTGTTGATCTCAAATCGGGCTCTGATACCATTGATGCCCAAGTCGAATCCTATGCCTTAGATTAAAGATAATTTGTCATTAGACTGGTGATCTCACTTGGATCAAATTTTAAGGAAGAATAGGGTGTTTGTAGAGAGAAAAGGAAAAGAAAGGATAATTTAAATTATTATCATTGAAGTGATGCCTTCATATCCTATTTATAGACATTAAGATACCCTTTCATCATATCCCTCTAAACCATCTTAACCTTTCAATTACACCCATTCATTCACGACTCTTTTGAATGGTTACTTATCACATCCTT
The DNA here is from genome assembly GCF_000442705.2 of Elaeis guineensis. Classification (NCBI taxonomy): domain Eukaryota; kingdom Viridiplantae; phylum Streptophyta; class Magnoliopsida; order Arecales; family Arecaceae; genus Elaeis; species Elaeis guineensis. Next base: position 81,762,413 of record NC_026002.2, on the reverse strand, counting down.
TCGTAATGTATCTTTACCAAAAGAAAACTCTTTCCAATAGGTACCTTTGGAAAAAAAGGCACTTTTCCAAGTGAGAACCCGTAGATCTTTATCTTAGTCACAATCACACCGGTCAACAAATTCCAGCCTATGAGGATTGTTGATTATATTCTCTCATTTGTAGCAATCTGATGGATCAATAGCTATAATTATGTCGGTAATTTTTTCTTCATTCTTTCAAAAAAAAGTATATTCATGTACCCTTATGTTGGTAGGAAATGTTTGGTCCCAAAAATTTTATAATGCTATTTAGGATGAAGATTGACACCTCACTTATCAAAAAAAAACTTTGAATGCGATGTTGCAGTATTGGATGTTCCCTTATAGATAGGAAATACAATTTGAGGGGTCCATTGGTGTGAATATTGTATTGGATTTTGTAGTCCCTAATCTAATTTGTTTTAAAGATAATTTATAATGTGTTGTATCGTTGTGATTAATAGTGTTGGCCATTATGGTTCTGACGATAATAAAGATTAGCTAACTTTTCTCAAGATATCGACTTCAGACCATGTTATTTTCATCTAAGTTAGCCTGCTTCTTTAACACTATATCAATATTTCATCACTATTTTGCACTTTACATACATACATACATACATACATACATACATACATACATACATACATATATATATATATATATATATATATATATATATATATTTGTGTGTGTGTGTGTTGCTGCGAGGCTCAAAAATTCAAACAGAGAGATCGGATAAAGCCATACTGGAGTGGCTGTAGCGATCCGATCCAAGTCTCCTTCAAAGAAATCTGCAAAATAAATTAAAAATCAATGGGGATCCTCCGATCTTTGACCCTACGATGCTTAAGTCAGTTTGAGCCTCGAGAATAGAAAGTGCAAAAATAGAATAGAGAGCAGGAGAATTTGTGTGGAACTAGATGGTTTGTGACTTTATGGGAGATAGAGTCCCAGCGATGGAGGATTTGTGTGGAACTAGATGGTTTGTGACTTTATGGGAGATAGAGTTCCAGCGGCAGTCTCACTCTAGTTTGAGCTCTAGTTTGACTTGAGACTTGAGAGTCAGAACTTACTTGGAGGATCTCTTGACCCTCTATTTATAAAGAGACTGATGAGGCCGTTAGAGGAGTTTGTTAGATCGTTGAAGGCCAATTATAGGGGAGCTAAAGCATAGCTGTATGTATCAGCTAGAAATGAGGTTATACTTAGTTGTATGTACCAGCTGGAGATGAGTTGTAGCATGTCCGTATATGAGATCATGGCCAGCTTTCATAGGATGACTGTGGCTGTCAATGTAATAATTCACTTCGATAAAAAATCGAGATGAGATCAAGTATCATATGAGACTCTGGATGTCTTAGATATATGAAACATTTTGCTTCAGATCAGTATTTATATGAATTGAAATCAGTCAGATCAGTATTTACAGGATTGATCATAATACTTCATCAAAAGTCAATTCAGATAGCTCAGATCGGTGTTTAGATGAGCCGGATTGAGTCAGATCAGCTTTCAGCCTCCAGTTCAGATCGGCTTCATGATGTTCTCAACCTCTGATTCAGATTGATTTTGGGATGAGCTCGATCTCATATTCAGATCAATTTTATGATGAGCTCAGTCTTTAGTTCAGATCAACTTTATGATGATCTCGGCCTCCAGTTGAGGTTGATTTTATAATGAGGTGAGATAACCCCCACAATACTTGCCCCCACTTCTAAGTTCGAAGAATTTAATTTTCGATGAAAGAAATAGTCCAAGAAATAAGTTCTTAGCTTGTCTGAGATGGCAAATCTATATCCAATATAGCCTCAAGTAAATCAAATTTTTATTAAAATTTTAAGATATCCTTGATCCGTAGATTAGTATTTGATAGAATCTCAATCCACAGATCGATAATAGAATTCCAAGATAACTTTAATTCGAAGATTAGTAATAAAATTTTAAGATAATTTTGATCTGAAGATCTGTATTTGATAGAATACCAAAATAATTTTGATCCTGAGGTTGGTATTTTATAGAGCTAAAAATAATCTCGATCTTTATATCATTATTTTTTAGAGCTAAAGATAATCTCGATCCTTAAGGCGGTATTTGATAGAAATTTAAGATAATCTTAACCTTCAAATCGATATTTTATAGAGTTAAAGATAACCTCGATCTTTAGATCGACATTTTCAAGATAACTTCAACCTTGAGATCGATATTTGATAAAAATTTAAGATAATCTCGATCTTCAGATCGATATTTTATAGAGTTGAAAATAATCTCAACCTTTAGATTGATATTTTCAAGATAACTTCGACCTTAAGGTTGATATTTGATAGAAATCCAAGATAACCTCAACCTTCAAGTCAGTATTTTATAAAGCTGAAGATAATTTTGACCTTCAGGTCGATATTTGATAGATCTTCAAGATAACCTCAATTCGTAGGTTGGTATTTGATAGAACTTCAAGATAATCTTGATCTGTAGGTCGGTATTTGATAGAACTTCAAGATAATCTCGACCTATAGGTTGGTATTTAATAGAGCTGAAGATAACTTCATCTTGAGGTCAATATTTCATAGAGCTGAAAATAATCTTGATCTTGAGATCGATATTTTATAAAATTTTAAAATAATTTCGATCCTTAGGTCAGTATTTGATAGAATTTCAATCCGAAGATCTTATCTTCATGCCCTTCGGGGCTCTATCAATCTGGAGATCAGATTTTGATGAGGAGGACCTTTCTCCATGCTCTTTGGGGTTCTACCAATCCGAAGATCAGACTTTGATGGAGAGATCTTGTCTCCATGCCTTTCAAGGCTCTGCCAATTCGGAGATCAATCTTTGATCAGGAGATTCTATATCCGTGCCCTTTGGGGCTCTGTCAATCCAAAGATCAAACTTTGATGAGGAGATCTTATCTCCATACCCTTCAAGACTCTTGTTGAGAAGCGGAGGGGTTTCACGCATGCATTTCAAAAATTTCATATCGAAATAAAGCTAGATTAAACATTTTAATCTACAAATACATGCACAAGATCAGATCTTAAAACACTTATAGAAGGATCTATGATATGATATAGTATGCATGAAAAATCTAAATTTAAAATCAACAAGCATGTAAAAAAATTTGCACAAGGAGTAGATCATATCTACAGCTACTAAAATTTCAAACCCTATATCTGAGCATGGATAGATGAACACCATAATTGAAACTCATGGATCTGAGGCTTTGCTTGTTGCTCACAGCTACACAATATATCCAACCTCTACAGATCATCCACACGAAATCTTCGAATCGATCAGCCTTTCATGGGAGTGCTAGCTCGCGTAGACAGCTTGTAATGGCAGATCTGATTTGATCCTCTTCTTTGATCTCCTCGGACCCTTTCAATATCGAAGAAGGATCAGAAAAGGTGCTAGATGAAAGAAGAAAAAAATCAGTGGAGAACTCTCTTCTCTCTTGTATTTTTTCTCATCCGAAAAGCTAAGAACAATTTTAGGTCTCTCACCCAAAGAGGAGTTGGATTTCCTCCAATGCTCATGCCAAGGACTTGCCGCCCACCCCAGATCTCACACCCCACAAGGATGTTCGGCCCCTCTCTCAATCAAATTTCTTATGGTGGAATAGCCTCATAATCGACACACAAAAGACAAAAGTATTTTATGCTAACCGAACAAGAGAGAAAAGGGATGAGATAAGGATTGTTTAGTTTAAATTCAAACTAACTTTGAATTCAAATTTGAACGCTGCTTATCCCCATCCATTCTCAGATCAAAGAGGCCGAACAAAGCATTGGGCATGGAGAAAATAATATGGGAACACCTCCCTTTTGTCGCACTAAGCAGTCCCTTCTCTAAGAGCCAACGGGTAGGATAAGATAGGGTTAGTGTTTAGGTCGAATTCAACCACCTTTTGAATTCAAACCCTAACCAACCTATCCGATCTGGAATGGATGACTACAAGGAGCTTTGGTGTGGAACATTCAGTGCACAAACAAATTTGTGTGATGAATAAATGCGTGGAAAGAAGGGATGAGGCGTAGGGAGATAGTCCAATCACATTGGACTCTAGGGTCTAGTCAATTAAGTCCTTAATTAGGTTTCATCCAAGCCCAATGTAGTTAGACCTAAATAGACTATGATGAACCTAATCTAATTAGATTCCTATGGCCTCAATTAAACCTAATCAAATCAGAGAATTAACTGAGCCATAGTTCTGATCAAATCAAGATTAATTCTTTCTTAGCGATTAGGTCATCTTATAACCAAATCAGGCTTGACCTAATTGAATCCTGTTGTCCAGCTATGCAACCCAAGAGGAGGGGTGAATTGGATTTCTAAAAATTTTAAACTTAACTTATACCTTATGAAAATTGTTTAACAATAGCTAGATAAATAAAGAGAGTATAGTTGATTCTAGGCAAATGGTTAAATGCAAGAAGGCAAGAGAATAAAGAAGTTCTAAAAAAGAGCAATTAGGCACAACACAAACAAGAAGATTTATAGTGGTTCGGTGCCAATCTTGCACCTACATCCACTCTCCAAGCTCCTACTTGAGAATTTCAATCCACTAACTTGTATTCAACTTGAATACACTCGTCGGAACCTCCGACTCTAGCTATCCCAAGCTAGTCCACTTGTTTCTCGGGTACAAGCCAACCCAATACACTCCGATTCAAGGTTTGGATCAACCTTCCCTTGTTTTGAAATCCTGCCAAAATAAAAATAAAAACTCAAATAGAGTATTACAATCAATAGCACAGAAAATACAAAAGAAGCTCCTTTTAATGAGCGAATGAGGCTTTAAATATACTTTACTCAAAGAGAAGAAGGCTCTTTTCGATTTCCTCAAGGTGGTTGGAGACTTGAATGAGCACTCGAAGAGTTGGTGAGCTTGAATTAAAAGCTTCTTGAATACTTTGAGTGAGCTCTTGCTTAGGGCTGAAAAGTATGCTTGAAATCCTCTTTTCAAAAAATCTCTCTTCTTAATGATTCTTTAAAGAATAGTGGAGAGCAATCTGGGCTGAAATAGAGTCGTTAGTCCACATTAAATGAGCATTAAATACACTTAAAAATGATTAAAAACTAGTCATTGCGGAACTTTCTCGTCACAGGGGTCGACTCATGGGTCGACTCATGCTCATGGGTCGACTCATGGGGTCAACCTCTGTGAAAAACAGCAGAAAATAATGATTCTGTAATTTTAGCCTAAAAACAGCAGAGGTCGACTCATGGATCGACTCATGCCTGGGGGTCGACCCATGGGGTCGACTCACCGACTGTGCCAGCCAAAAAATCTGCGTGCCAATTAGCTCTTTGTACCATGAGTCGACTCATGGGGTCGACTCAAATTTTTAAAGATGGATATCTTTCAAAATACATGTCCAAAAACTATAAAATTTTCACCAATAGATCACAAATCTTTTGTTCTAGCACTTGATGCTTTCAAATCAGGGTTTGGTAAAATTACGATTTTGCTCCTGAAATGCAATAAGTCTTTTCCAAGCGAAAATCATTAGTAACCCCTTCAAATACTTTGTAATCATCAAAATCAATCCAAGGAGCAATAATCTTCCTCTTTTTGATGATGATAAAATACTTGAGCAAAAGCATATATATAAAACCTTGAGCATGAATTTCAAAGTTATGAAGATGCATTATTTGAATATTATAGCCATATATTGGAATGAAATGCATCATAGGTAGTTTGAGGATAAATGAAAAATTTGCTACCAATTTAAAAATTGCTTATAAATGCATTTGCTTAAAAAGAAGATTGATTCTTTGGCACATGATACATGTGCCCATTTGCTTGTGTTGCTCATTTGCCTAACAATTTGCTTATTGCTTAACAATTTGAAATTTTGCTCATTTGCTCATTTAAAAATTTGCTCGATTGAAAATTGCTCAATTCAAAAATTTTAAAATTTGCTCATTTGAAAAAAAATCATTTGCTCATTTAATTATTTCTCAATTGCTTAACATTTTCAAAATTTGCTTTTGAAAATTTGCTCATTTGCTCATCTTTTGAAAATTTGCTTATTTATTTAAAAATATCTCATTTGCTCATTTGATTACTTCTCCTCCTTTTTGACAGCATCAAAAGAGATTCTTTACTCCCTTATTTTTGAATATATTTTCTCTATTTCTTTCTTTTGAAGAGATTCTTTACTCTCATTTGCTTATTTCTTATTTCTTAATTGCTTATTGTCTTATTGCTTGTTTCTTAATTGCTTATTGTTTTACTCCCCCTTAATATGGCAAACATAAAAGATATATCAATTGGATATCATATTGCAATTTATAGTATTTTACATCATGGATATGAGTTATGTTACATGCACATTATTAAAAGCAACTCAATTTGAAAGTCATTCATTAAAAGTCAAGGAGTATATATTTATAATCAAAAAGTGACTGATACCACATAGTTGTTCCAATACATATATCAAAATGCAAAAGTCAATCAGTCAACGTCATTACATGGCCCAAAAGATAGTTCCTAGACTAAAACTAAAGAAAAGCTAAACAGAATCTAGTAGAGATCATGACTGGATGGATCAGAGTCAGATGAATCGGAGATGGGGTGAGGAGATGAAGGATCACGACCAAAGGCTCGACCTCGACCCCGTCTGCCTCTGCCACAAGTGGAGGTGCCGGCATGAGTGGGCAGGTGAGAAGATCCTGAAGGCTGTGAAGCAATGGACTGTGCTGTAAGTGATAGTCTGATAGTGTCCAGAAGGTTTAAGGCTCTTGAAACAGACTGAAGCAATGCAGTGAACTGGATGGATGCATGCTCACTAGAGCCTCTAATCTCTCTCCTCAGGAAATCAAATCCACTCTCCAAGACTCCTCTAAGTCTGACTGCCTCCGTAGATAGGTCTGAGACCTCAGTGATGTCCGAAGTGGGATGTGGATGGGCAAGAGCCAGTACTTGCCTCTGCAAGTTGAATACCCTGGCAGTCAATCTCACTACACAACCCTCAAGCTGCTGAATGTAAACTGACTAATTTGTAATCATCTGAAAGACAGTGGAGATGTGAGGGATCAAAGTCTGATCAAATACATCAAGTGATGTGGATCCCTGTGCAAAAGCTGAAGTGCCCAACTGTCGAGAAAGTAAGGAAGCCACACACTGAGAGATCATCTCTATATGGTCGTCAGCCAATCTGATCTCTGAGGGATGTGCTCTGCTATCTGGCTGCTAGATTGGAGTATGCCTTCTAGTAGACTCTGATGGGCTAGCCTCGTGATCTGAAACAAACTGAATGTCTGGAGATGCTGCCCTGAGATCATGGAGGGGTGAAGATGGTCCTTCTTCCTCAGCTCTATCCTCAGCTCTGTCCTCAGCTCTCTCTTCTACACCTTTAGTCCAACCACCATCAGTCCTAGTAAATCCCATGCGGTGCAGAGTATGTTGGTTGATGGTGTCAGAGTGAGAAAGCCTAGCTACTGCCTTCCCCTCAAAACTAACTCCAAACCTCCTGAATACCAAAGTGAGGGCCATACCGAAAGGCAGATGTGCCTTGGATCTATTCAGTGTTTCTCTCATGGCCTCAATTATTAATGCTGGGAGGTTCAGGGGGGTTTGGGTAATCACATGAACATAATGCAGATGTCTCAGCCTGAGAGGAGGTCATGTCTATCACTTCTAAGGAAGAAAAGCTTTGTTACCATTTGATGTAGTATCCTCATCTCAATGGAAAGGATCTTGGCCTCTAGTTTGTTTAGGCTTCCCGAGAAGGTTCTTCCTAGAATCACATTAATTCCTTCTTCCTTGACTGGGAGTTTCATGTTGAGTATCCCTCACAGGGTAAATGTAGAATTTCTCCCAAAAGTATAGGATCTAGACATATTTCTATACCCTTAACAGTGGATGTTACTGTTCCATTGCCATAGCTCAAGTTCAAAAAAAATTTCCTAACCAAATCCACATAGGTAATTTCTGTAAGTGAGCAGTAGAATCCCCAACCTTGATCTTTGATTTTTGAACCGATAGAGAACCCCTCTTTTTCAAAAAATCTGAAATCTATATTTTTTCCGGGTTCTACCTTTCTATCAGATAAGGAAATCTTACTGGGGCTTAATGGAGACCGAGAAGAAGTTGGAGCAGATGCCAGAGTAGGGATTGAAGCTGATGAGGTCTGGATTGCCTGTCTCTTCCTGCATATGCCTTCTTCCAACTCGCAGACCGACTTTCTTCTTTGTGGGAGCTTCATTTTAGGAGCCATTTCCACCACCAGAGCAAGCAAGGGTCTTAGGAGGTCAAATGTGTGAAGAGATAGAGAGATTTTAGGGGAAGGATAGGGTTTTTTGGAGGAGTGATACCCCGATTTGGAAGAGAAGGGTAGAATCTAGGGCACGCTCAATCCGCTCCTAACAATGGTGGAGAAGGGGAAAAGCTTGATTCCTAAGGGTCGATTTGAGGTGTAAGGGGTGATGGGAGAAGAGTCTTGGGGGAAGGACTTGGGTTTGGAGAAGAATAGAAGGGGACCTATGGCTTGGAGGGAGGAAGAAGACGGTGGAATGGATCGGCTCAAAGGATGGGTTTTCAACAAAAAGAAAGAGCCCGTGGGATTTTGGCCAAAAATTTCAAGTTTGCCCTTGGGTCGACCCTAGGGGTCGACTCATGGCACATTGAAACTCAAAAAAATGATGAGATAATTTTCAAAAAATTTGAAACTTTAGGAAAAGGATATTTGCTCAATGATCAATTATGAGAATGATAATTTTGAGCTTTTAAGCCCAAGAGAAATGGTGAGAATTAAGTTCAAGGAGTTTTTGATATTGATCCCTTGGGGTTGGAGAGACATTTAAGCAGATGGATCAAGGATTCCTAGTTCTCTCTTAATTTCACAGAATCTATCTTCACTTAGGGCCTTTGTAAAGATGTTGGCTAATTATTTTTCAGTACAAACATAGTCAAGAATTATATCTTTATTTTGAACATGTTCTCTTATGAAATGATGCCTGATTTCAATATGTTTGGACCTAGAATGCTGAATTGAATTTTTAGTAAGATTTATAGCACTAGTGTTATCACATCTTATGGGAGTTTCATTAAGTTTGATACCAAAATCTTCAAGTTGTTGCTTAATCTACAAGATTTGAGTACAACAACTTCCGGCTGCAATGTATTCGGCCTCGGCCGTAGACAGTGCTACCGAATTTTATTTCTTGCTAAATCAGGAGATTAGGTAAACTCCAAGAAATTGGCAAGTTTCACTAGTATTTTTTCTGTCTAATCTACATCCAGCAAAATCAACATCTGAATATTCTATTAAATTAATTAATGAGTCCTTAGAGTACCATAATCCTAGAGTTTGAGTACCATTCAAATATCTAAGGATTCTTTTAACAGCATTCAAGTGAGATTCTTTAGGATTAGATTGAAATCGAGTACAAAGACAAACACTAAATATAATATCAGGTCTGCTAGCAGTTAAATACAGTAGAGAGCCAATCATACCTCTATAAAATTTTAAGTCTACACTTTTACCTTCTTCATCCTTGTCAAGCTTACATGAAGGGCTCATGGGTGTGCCAATTGCTTTGGAGTTCTCCATTCCAAATCTTTTGAGTAATTCCCTTGTGTACTTGCTTTGGATGATGGAGATTCCTTCCTTTGTCTATTTGATTTGGAGTCCGAGGAAGAATGTAAGTTCTTCCATCATGCTCATCTCGAACTCTCCCTGTATGAGCTTTGCAAAATCTTGACAAAGAGTTTCATTAGTAGACCCAAAGATAATGTCATCAACATATATTTGTATAACTAATATATAATCTTGATTGCTTTTAATGAAAAGGATTGTGTCTACATTACCTCTTGAAAAACCATTATTAAGTAAAAATTTACTTAGCCTATCATACCAAGCCCTGGGTGCTTGTTTCAAACCATATAGAGCTTTATTTAATTTAAAAACATGATTAGGAAAAGCATGATTTTCAAAACCTGGGGTTGTTCTACATAGACTTCTTCAGTAATATATCCATTTAAAAAGGCACTTTTGACATCCATTGGAAATAATTTAAATTTCATAAAGCAAGCATATGCAAGTAGAAGTCTAATTGCCTCTAATCTAGCAACAGGTGCAAAGGTCTCATCAAAATCAATTCCTTCTTCTTGATTATAATCTTTAGCAACCAATCTTGCTTTATTTCTTATTACATTTCTATGTTCATCTAATTTATTCCTAAAAAACTATTTTGTACCAATTATTGAATAATTTTTAGATCTTGATACTAAAGTCCATACTTTATTTCTTTCAAATTGATTAAGTTCTTCTTGCATTGCATTAATCCAATTATAATCTTTTTCAGCTTCTTCAATGGTTTTAGGTTCAAGATGAGAGACAAAAGCACAATGATTGAATGCATCTTTAAGTGAAGAACGAGTTCTTACCCCATGCATAGGATCACCAATAATTAGCTCCTTAGGGTGATTATGAATATACCTCCATTCTTTAGGTAGGTCATTTGTACCTTGAGGTTGTTCTTGTTGTTCTTCACCTCCCTCATCCAGTTTGTCTTCATGTTCCTCATCATCTTGAATTGTTGAATCTTTCAGAGTGATCTCCTTCATTCCTTCTATAAGAGGATCTGCATCATCAACACCTTTATTCTTCCTTGAAGGAAGATCATTAGTTTCATCAAAGACAACATATATTGACTCCTCTACTACTAAGGTTCTTTTGTTAAAAACCCTAAAAGCTTTACTAGAGGAGGAGTAACCAAGAAAAATTGCTTCATCGAATTTTGTATCAAATTTTTTAAGTCTTTCTTTACCATTGTTTAATACAAAACATCGACAATCAAAAATATGAAAATATGCAATATTAGGTTTTCTTCCTTTCCAAAGCTCATAGGGGGTTTTCTTTAAAATTTGTCTAATTAAAGCACGATTTAATATGTAACATGCTGTGTTAATAGTTTTCGCCCAAAAGTATCTTGGAAGGTTGCTTTCACATAGCATGGTACGGGCCATTTCTTCTAGGGTTCTATTTTTTCTTTCAACTACACCATTTTGTTGGGGTGTCCTAGGTGTAGAAAAATTTAGCCTATTCCTTTTTCATCATAAAATTTTTCAAAGTCTTGATTTTCAAATTCGGTTCCATGATCACTTCGAATATTTTGAATTGAAAATCTTTTCTCATTTGTGACTTTTTAAAAAAATTTAAAAAAAAACTTGAAAAGTTTCATCCTTATGTGCCAAAAAGAAAACCCATGTAAAATGAGAAAAATCATCAATAATTACAAAATCATATCATTTTCCTCCTAGACTAGTAGTTCTAGTAGGTCCAAATAAATTCATGTGTAATAGCTCTAAAGGTCTAGAGGTTGAAACAATATTTTTAGATTTAAATGAAACTCTTGTTTGTTTACCTAGTTGGCATGCATCACAGATTCTATCCTTTTCAAAGTTTAATTTTGGCAAACAAAGAACCAATTCCTTCTTAATGAGTTTTGAAAGTGAATGCATGCTAATATGTGCAAACCTACGATGCCAAAGCCAACTAGTCTCATTAATCTTGGCATTCAAGGATACTAGGCATTGCATGTTTATCTTGGATAGATCATTCAAATCTACCATACAAACATTACCATATCTATGTCCAACAAATTTAATGCCTTCATTAATAGGACTAGTTACAATGCAAACAGAAGATTCAAAAATAACTTTATATCTTTTATCACAAAATTGACTAATGCTTAGTAAATTATGCTTTAAACCATCTACTAACAAAATATTTTCAATATACTTGGAGGGAGTGATACCAATGTTATCTATACCGATGATCTTTCCTTTACCATTGTCTCCAAAGGTGACCATCCCTCCATTCTTAGCATCAAGTGTGATGAATTGGGATTCATCACCAGTCATGTGTCTCGAGCATCCGCTATTAAGATACCATTTTCTGTTTGCTCCTTGGGATGCTAGACACACCTACAGGCAAAAGTCAAAATTTTGCTTTAGGTACCCAAGCTTTCTTGGGTCCTTTTGGTTAGTCATAATGGTTCCTTTTGGAACCCATATTTTCTTTACATTTGAGTTTACAGATTTGCTAGAGAAGTGTATGACTTGTGTCCTACTCTACCACATTTGAAGCAAGTAATATTAGAAAACTTGTTACTTGAAGAGTTTACATAGATATTTTTCAGATACTTTTGTTTCTTCAAGGGGTTATAGCCAAGTCCAGCCTTATCATACGGCCTTTTTTAACTATTGGTTTTAGCTTGGCAATTTCATTCTTTAAATTTTAATTTTCTTAAAACAGGATAGATTTTTCAAATGAAATACTTTCATTTTGTTTCAGTAAAGATTGATTTTTTGATTTTAGCTCTTTGTTCTTTATCCCTAGTTTCTTTAGTTCATCAATTAAATCATAAAAAGCTTCATGAAGTTCTTCAAATATAAAGTCACTAGGAGTTTCGAAATTTATCTCATTTTCATGTGCCAGAAGGCACAAGTTGGCTTGTTCAGTTGAGTCTTTCTCTTCGGAATTTGAGTCATCACTTTCACTCCAAGTGGCCATCATGGCCTTCTTCTTGTACTTCTTGGGACCCTTCTTCAATTGTGGGCATTCGGACTTGAAGTGTCCCAGTTTCTTGCATTCATAGTAGATAAGGGGCTGATCTTTATCCTTTTCTTTGCTATGTTCCCCTTTTGTGAGTGGCCTCTTCCTCATTTCTTGTTTCTTTTTTCTCAAAAAATTTTTGAACCTTCTGATAATGAGTGCCATCTCTTCATCCTGCTCTTTATTTTCAATGTCATCAGTTTCTTCATCTGGTTGAGCTGTGGATTTGAGGGCGATTGTTCTCTTCTTTTTGACTTCTTCCTCTTGATGTTGTTTCATGCTCAGCTCATGTGTCATCAATGATCCAAAAAGCTCTTCTAAAGGTAGGATATTCAGATCTTTAGCTTCTTGGATAGTGGTCACTTTGACTTTCCAAGTTCTTGGTAAGGACCTGAAAATCTTTCTCACAAGCTCACTGTTAGAATAGGACTTACCAAGACTCTTTAAATCATTTATAATATCAGTAAAATATGTAAATATTTTAGTTATAGACTCATCATGCTCCATTTTAAATAGTTCATATCTATGCACGAGCATGTTAATTTTGGACTCCTTTACTTGATTGGTTCCTTCATGGGTTACTTCTAATCTATCCCATATTTCTTTAGCAGACAAGCAAGTTGAAATGCGATTAAATTTATTAGCATCAAGAGCACAATATAGAACATTCATAGCTTTAGCATTTAGTTGGGCCATTTTCTTATCAACCTCATCCCAATCTTTTTCAGATTTGGCTGATTCCACACCATCAATAATTTTAGTGGGTGTGTAGGGGCCGTTTACTATGATACTCCACATATCATAGTCGAGTGCTTGTATGAAGATTTTCATCCGAGCTTTCCAATAGATATAGTTGGACCCATTAAAAAGTGGAGGTCGATTAGTGGACTGCCCCTCGGCTAGAGAAGTGGTAACTTGAGTTGCCATAGATCTTTAGCTCTTTGATTGGTTAGATCAAAGTAGGGCTAGAGCACCGGGCTCTGATATCACTTGTTGCCCAGCTATGCAACCCAAGAGGGGGGATGAATTGGGTTTCTAAAAATTTTAAACTTAACTTATACCTTATAAAAATTATTTAACAATAGCTAGATAAATAAAGAGAGTATAGTTGATTCTAGGCAAATGGTTAAATGCAAGAAGGCAAGAGAATAAAGAAGTTCTAAAGAAGAGCAATTAGGCACAACACAAACAAGAGGATTTATAGTGGTTCGGTGCCAACCTTGCACCTACATCCACTCCCCAAGCTTCTACTTAGGAATTTCAATCCACTAACTTGTATTCAACTTGAATACACTCGTCAGAACCTTCGACTCTAGCTATCCCAAGCTAGTCCACTTATTTTCTGGGTACAAGCCAACCCAATACACTCCGATTCAAAGTTTGGATCAACCTTCCCTTATTTTGGAACCCTTCCAAAATAAAAACAAAAACTCAAACAGAGTATTACAATCAATAGCACAGAAAATACAAAAGAAGCTCTTTTTAATGAGCAAATGAGGCTTTAAATACACTTTACTCAAAGAGAAGAAGGCTCTTTTCGATTTTCTCAAGGTGGTTGGAGACTTGAATGAGCACTTGAGGAGTTGGTGAGCTTGAATTAAAAGCTTCTTGAATGCTTTGAGTGAGCTCTTGCTTAGGGCTGAAAAGTATGCTTGAAATCCTCTTTTCAAAAAATCTCTCTTCTTAATGATTCCCACCTTTTTGTTCCTTTTATAGCTTTAAAGAATGGTGGAGAGCAATTTGGGCTGAAATAGAGCTGTTAGTCCACATTAAATGAGCATTAAATACACTTAAAATGGGTTAAAAACTAGCCGTTGCAGAACTTTTTCGTCACAGGGGTCGACTCATGGGTCGACTCATGGGGTCGACCTCTGTGGAAAACAGCAGAAAATAATGGTTCTATAATTTTGACCTAAAAATAGCAGAGGTCGACTCATGCCTGGGGGTCGTGGGATCGACTCACCGACTGTACCAGTCAAAAAATCTGTGTGCCAATCAGCTCTTTGTGCCATGAGTCGACTCATGGGGTCGACTCAAATTTTCAAAGATGGATATCTTTCAAAATACATATCCAAAAAGTATAAAATTTTCACTAATGGATCACAAATCTTTTGTTCTAGCACTTGATACTTTCAAATCAGAGTTTGATAAAATTACGATTTTGCCTCTGAAATGCAATAAGTCTTTTTCAAACAAGAATCATTAGTAACCCCTTCAAATGCTTTGTAATCATCAAAATCAATCCAAAGAGCAACAAATCTAATTTAATTAGACTTGATCCAGACTTTAATGCTCAATCAAATTGAGCTACTCAGTAATCTAATTGCTGACTAATCCTCTTAAATTTCACAAACACTTAGCAAATAATGTTATTACAACTATTGCATAGGGTTAATCATCATTTGTATTGATGATTTTATCCTCAGACGATTCTCAATCGTTGATCTATCAATTGATCAGAGAAAAACTTCTAATATGTGTGACCTCATAGGTTCGAATCTAAGTCGGTGTAGGGTATCATAGACAATATGCATAGCAAAAGCATAATGGATTTCAAAAATTTAAACTAAGAAATCCTAAATATTAAACCCTTAACTAGCACGTCCTTGATGATTAACAATCATATAAAATATTTTTATAACATAATTGAAGGTATAGAAGAATACCTGTAATGCTTACTTCAAAACTCCGACAGAACCTCTATCAGGCACCCAAATTTCACCCTCCAATGGTGATCCATATAGGATTTTGATCAAGACACCAACTCCTTAAGATAATTCCTCCCTCTGAATTCTTCTTTCAAAATTTTTTTTGGATAGTAGAACCTCAGGACTTCCTTCCTCTCTTCCGAGCCTTCCTATCTCTACCTTTCTTGTCTCCTTGTCTTCTTTATATCTCTTCCTAGGCCCTTGTCCTGAATTCGGACTTGTCCTTACTATTTTAAGATTTATCCTAATAAGAGAAGGAAGAAAATAATTGGACAAGTGGGAGAGTAGTGTAAGAAAGAAGAGATAAGAATAGAATTCGAATGCCTCAGAACCCCGGCACGCATCCCCTTTTATATCTGAAGATCGGATGCTTTCGCACCATTCCAACCCAATTCTCACACCCAAAAATCACACCCTTCCACCTTTGAAATAATGGTCTAAGTCTTATCTAATACATGAAATTATCTAAATTAATTTCAAGAGCCACTTCATGTAGAAGGACTCTTCAAAATTAATTCTCCGGTGTTTTTTTCGAAGAGTCATGCAACCTTATTTTTGGTGCCTCACTTCTCCACCATTGATTAGTGCCCAACACCATTCAATGGCCCACAAAAGAGGCACAAACTTGCTTTAGGCATGAAGAAAAAATCAGATTAAAAGGGACATGACATAAGGATAAGAGTCCATAACAATATGGACTCTTATATAAGGTGCATGGTTGTGGGTGGCTAGGTTTCTTCATTTATCCAAACTTTCTGATAAATAAGTGATTAAGAGGCAGAAGGACTCTTCTATGCCTCTTAATAATCTGAAGACCATCTCATATAAAAATTTCATGGGTGATTTAAGTGGATAAAGATGGAATGTGGCATCTCATCCCATGGGGCGCCAAACATTTCTTTGTGCACAAAACAAACTTCACACGCCAGAGAGAGAATCTCTGGTGCATGGGATGCTAGGAAGGAGGTGCCAACTAGTTGGCTCAATTAGCCATGAGTCAATCTAATTTATGACTAAATTTGATTTGATCTTAATTGGATTTAATTAGCCCAATCTGAAATCAATTTTGAACCCAATTCAAAATAAGGAGCTAGGATTCGCAACATATGCTAGTATATTCATCTTGCAAACATAATCTAATCCAATTAGACCCTTGATCAATTTTCTTTGTGTATGATTCATTGAATTTCACATCTAGCCAGCAGTGGATCTGAATACAAGTTGACCTGATTTGATTAGAATTCAATCTAACTGATTTAGGTCTAATCAAACTAACCCATTTTAGCAATTAGAATCCTTTCTAATTGACGATTAAATTAAACTCTTTAATTCGATCAAACCTACAAGACAAAATTGACATCTAGTAATGTATCATATCTATCCAAGAGATATAAAATTTTGATAGAAATATCAAAAATATCCTTCAATAGTAAGTTACCATGCAATTCAATCCTATGATCAATTTGCATCCCGAATATGACTCTGGATATGAAAACATGTCAAATTCAATATCACATTCATATTTTTCTTAATCTTATAATGATAATTTGATTAAAAAAATATTAATTTTTTTTTCTAATTTTTATCTTGCTTTGATCAAAGACTCCCTGAATCATCAATCGATTAGAGTAAGTAGGATGCGATCTCTTCTTACCAGGAGTGATCGATTCCATATTGATCTACTCACAATCTCCATACATATTCTATCATATCCAGAATACTCCGTATATGATTAAGTCATGATTGAGTATGAATCAAAATATGGATTCATGTATATAAGATTCTATGGTAGTCTCAGGTTAAAGAATTACATGCACAACTCCAATTATAAAAAATATCTTTTGATAGGTAAGTTGATTCCATAAGATATTTTTTAAATAAGATCAATTCAGTAAACTCATTCTCTAATGAGCACCCATATCCTTGTATTAGTGTCTCACACAAGTGGCTTATGAGATCAGCCATCTTTTTCATTGAGCATACATAGGAAGTACCAATCTTTTTGAAATATTGATCCCCTACTTAATGCTCCTATGACTAAAAATATTGTAAATCAAAATTTTTAAGATTTTAGGTCTCATAGGTATGATCTCATCATAATCTTAAAGCTATTGTCCTGATTTATGGAGTTCATCATAATCATTATAGAAGTAAGATGCATCACATGATGAAAAATAAATATCTTTTATTTATAAAATATCAATTACATGAGTCTGGAAGATTACAAAAAAATTCATCAAAATATAAATTTCGATTGAAGAGTAGGGCATATTCCTTTCAATCTCCTATTTGCACTAAAGCCAATCATCCTTATATTTTATCCCCATACAATCGAGGTGGCGATCAAACTGCTACTGTAGTAGAGCCTTAGTGAATGGATCTGCTATGTTGTTTTTCGTATCTACTCATTCAATGACTACATCTTGTCTTTCGACTATTTCATGAACAAGGTGGAAACATCTTAGAATATGTTTGGATTTATGATGAGAGTTTGACTCCTTTGCTTGAGCAATGGCTCCAGTATTATCACAATAAAGTGGTATTGTATTCTCAATCTCAAGAACAACATCCAATTCAGTAATAAACTTCTTCATCTAGACAGCTTCCTTGGCAGCTTCACTTACAGCTATATACTCTGCCTTAGTGGTTGAGTCAGCTACAGTCTGCTGCTTAAAACTTTTTCAACTTACTGCTCCGCCATTTAGAGTAAAGACATACTCTGAAGTGGACTTGCTATCATCAGGATCTGATTGAACATTAAAATCAGAATAGCCTTCTAGTTTTAGATCAGATCCTCCATATACCAAAAAAATATCTTTAGTTTTTCTTAAGTATTTAAGAATATTTTTTATTGCTTTCTAATGATCCTCATCTGAATCAGCCTGAAATCTACTAACTATGGTTAAGGCATAGATAACATTAGGCCTCGTACATAGCATAGTATACATGATTGACCCTACTGTTGAAGCATAGGGTATAGAACTCATTCTATTTCTCTTTTTCAGTATCTTCAGAGACATCCTTTTGAGAGATGTATACCTTGACTCATGGGTAAGTAACATCTTTTACTCCCATCCATACTAAACTTTTTCAGCACAAGATCTATATACTTGGATTGGGACAAGCCTAACATCCTCTTACATCCTCTTAAATATATCCCTATAGATCTTTATACCTAGTATATAGGATGCTTCGTCCAAGTTTTTCATGAAAAACTTACTTGATAGCCATGTCTTGACCGATTATAATATTGAGATATCATTCTCAATGAGAAGTATGTCATCCACATATAAAACAAAGAAGACAATGACACTCCCATTAGTCTTCTTGTATACACAAGATTCATCTATATTTTTGATAAAGTCAAACTCTTTGACTGTAACATCAAAGCGGATGTTCTAACTCCTCGAGGTCTGCTTTAATTCATAAATAGATTTCTTAAACTTGCACACCGGTTTGCTCTCCCTTTTGAGATAAATCCTTCTAACTAAGATATGTAAACTTCTTCCTCAAGATAACCATTAAGGAAGATGGTCTCCACATCTATTTAACAAATTTTATAATCATGATACATTGCTATAGCAAGCATAATCCATATAGATTTGAGCATGACAATAGGTGAGAATATTTCATCATAATCAATATCTTATTTTTGCCTGAAATCTTTCGCCACCAATTTGGCTTTGTAGGTTTTGACTTAGCCATCTGCTTCAATCTTTTTCTTATAAACCCATTTGTATCCAATAGGGGTCACACCCTCTGGTGTATCAACCAAAGTCCATATTTGATTGGAGTACATAGAGTTTATTTTGAATTTTATTATCTCTAGCCATTTGTCTAAGTCCCTACTCATGACAGCTTCCGTATAGGTCAAAGGTTCATCATTCTCAATGATGTGGGCTTCATTATTCTCAATAATGAATCTATACTTGAGAGATGCATTTCGCACTCTATTCGACCTTCGGAGAGAAGGTGTATTTTGTGGTTGTACCTCATCAATGGATACTTTTAGTTGAAGATTATCTTGTGCTTTTATTTGTAGGTCTTGAACCTTATCAAGTTCAATTTTTTTTTCACTGTCCCTTTCTAGGATAAACTCTATTTCCATAAAGGTGGCATGCTTACTGACAAAAAAATTTTATTCAGTAGAATGGTAAAAGAGATATCCTATACTCTTTTTAAGATAACTTATAAATAAACATTTATCCATCCTAGCACTTAGCTTATATCCAAAATTTCTTTTTACATAAACTGGATAATCTCAAATCTTAAGATACTTAAGATTAGACTTTTTACCTCTCTATATCTCATATGGAGTGCTTGGCATAGATTTTGAAGATACTCTATTCAGGATATAAACAATAGTCTCTAGGACATATCTCTAGAAGAAAATAGGCAAGTCTGTAACACACATCATGGACCATACTATATTTAATAAAGCATAATTTTTTCTTTCAGCTACACCATTTAACTGTGGTATATAAGAAGAGGTCTATTTTAAGAGAATTCTTTTTCTTTTAAGATGTTCTAAAAATTTGCTGGATAAGTATTCTCTTCCTCGATCGGATCGAAGTATTTTAATATTTTTTTTTGTTTATTTTTCAACCATACTTTGATACTCTTTAAATTTATCAAAGACTTCAGATTTATATTTCATAAGATATATATATATCCAAATCTAGATAAATCATTAATGAATATAATAAAATAAGAGTATCCTTCTCTGGCTTCAGTTGTTATAAGATCACATACATCACTATGTACAAGTTTTAATAACTCACCTATCTTTTCTCCATATCCACTAAATGGAGTCTTGGTCATTTTACTCATAAGATAAGATTCATAAGTTCCTAATGATTCATAATCATAAGGATCAAAGAACTCTTCTTTGTATAACTTGTTAATTTTTGTCTCACTTACATGACCAAGTTGATAATGCCGTTATTTATATTTTCTTTCTTTCACTTTTTGCTTTCATCAATATAAAAAATATTATCATTAGATAGAATCAGAAGATTATTATTAACAATGCCATGATAGAGAATTTTATTAGAAAAAAAAATTGAGCAACTATTACTCTTTCTATTTATTTCAAAACTTTGTTATAATAACAACGATACAGAAATAATATTTCTAATGATCTTAGGCATATAGTAACAGTTTTTCAGCTCTAAGATCTTTTCAGAAGATAACTTCAACATATATGTCCCTACAGCTTCTGCTTAGATGGACTCTCCTCCAGTACCATAGAGCTTGAAGTCATCTTTCTTCAATACTCTAATATTCTGTAGCCCATGCAATGACTTGCATATATGAGAACCGCAGACGGTATCCAATACCCAAGAGTTTGAATTAAGAAAACTTAATGACAAAATTGTATATATCTCATACATACATTTTGGTGCGTCGCTTGCACCAGCCTTTACAGTTGCAAGATAAGACTTGCAATTCTTTTTTCAGTATCCTACCTTACTGCAGTGAAAGCAGGTACCTCGTCCGAAAGCTTTCTTTCCCTTCTTTTTTATTTTTCCACCTTTAGGATTCAATACTTTCTTTGAATCCTCAATGCTCGACTTCTTAGAGGTCTTATCCATAAGAAGAACTGGAGCTTTTTCTTTTTTAATATAGCTCTCAACTATTTTGAGCATGTTTAACAGCTCAGGCAAAGAGGTATTCAGTTTGTTCATATGATAATTCACAACAAACTGAGTGAATGATTCATAAAGAGATTGCAGGATCAAATTCTAACTCAATTCTCCATCCATCATAAAATCCAATTAATCCAATCTAGTGATCAAGTCAATGATCTTAAAGATATGATCTTATACAGATGACCCTTTTATCATTCTAGTATGGAATAAATGCTTAAATATCTCATACCTAGCAGTTCTACTCTGTTCTCCATACAGCTCCTTAAGATTGAGAAATATGGATTGAGTATCCATACTCTCATGCTATCTCTGTAATTCATTGCTCATAGAGACCAGTATGATATATTTGATAGTTAAACTATCATTCTTTCACATTCTGTATGTAGATACCTCTTTCTCAGTGACATCATTCTCAATCTCTTGTCATTCAGGGACATCAAGAATGTAAGAGAGCTTCTCCTGAGTGAGTATAATTTTTAAATTTTTCAACCAGTCCACGTAATTGGGATCGATCAACTTGTTGAAATCTAAAATTTCTCACAATGATAATGAAGATGCCATTTGTAGAATTTAATCTACAATAAATAAAGAATATAACATAAGCAAACAACTCATGATGACTTTCATAATTAAATAAGATCTTTAGATTTAATTGTGCCTCCCACTATTTTATTGAACATCATAACCCTCTACTATGATGAACGAGACATATTGCATATTTATCTCAGTGAGATTGAGACCCTAATTCTTTATAATGATCTTGTGGTGACACAACAAATCCTTATGAGTTCATAGGTAGAAAACTCCTTCCAATTACATCTCATATAATTCTCAATTTTATCTTGAACTCTAAAATATTAATAGTCTTATGGTAACACAACAAGCTTTAATATTTTAGTTAAGTAAGATCCTTTATTTCAACACAGTCAAATTCGAATATTACTATCCTTGTGGTAATACAACAAAGCAGTATACCCAAAATTATCGTAAGCATCTTTTATGCACTAGGATTATGTTATATCAGTCTCCATGATAAGCCTTATGGTAACACAACAAACTTGCCATAGTTCATGATGTAACATTAACCTAGCATGAAGGAAGGCTCCTAGTAATATTTTCAACATTAGCATTTTTTTATTTCAAGATCACTTAACCAAATTGGCTAGATAAGTAGGTGGGGGTCCCCCTGTTATTTTTCTTAGACCTCAATAAATTAGCCAGGTCAGTCAACAGAATCAATTAAAAAATCATCTTTAGTACTTTTCTAGACATCAATTGATCAATTGATTAAGAATTGATTAACCCATAGTTGCTATCACTACTAAATATAATTTTATGAGGGCTTCATTGGTCTCATGTATATTCTTTTGAATGTATGCCCTAGAAATCAATCTTGACTGACATATTTTATATCTTTAGGATATAATTTTATACTTATTAGGCAGTTATATTACCATTCATGTTTATATGTCCATGAATCATCCAAGAAATTAATAAGATGATGACACATATTCTCAAAGAGTTAAAAATTTGAGACATATGTCATTGATGGTTAATTCTTAAATTGCTCCTGATCATAGGATCATCATAGGGATAGTAATTGATCTGGATAGATCAGTGCACGGATCACTTCCTTCGGACAGATGGATCTTGAATCTGCAGTGTAGAGACACTGGAGCGAGAGTGTAGGTGGTTGTTAGAGAATAACTACCACTGAGCATGATCAATATGAAAAGTCACATGGATGTCTGCTCACTCATTAGTGACTTTCTCGATGCTGTAGTTGTATAACTGATCTTTTGACCTGAGATGATACTACTACTCGCAGTGAGGCTGTTGGAGTTTGACTGACATATCAATATGGATCTCAATGCGCTCTTGTAGTAGATGTTGGCGATAGTTGGACTACTGTAGGAGTGGGGTGTGCATCAAGATAGGATCTATCGATCCTAGCAGAAGAGAGTAGTCCAATAAGATTTAAGAGGCTGAGTCTTTAAGTCTATGGCCACAACAGTACGATTGATGGAAAGAAGTTTCCATAGAATCACATATAAACTCGAGCTGATTAAATCTATCATATGATCAATGTTGAGGTTTGACAATTCATTCATGACCTACCATCTGGTCGGAACTCATGATAGAGGAACTGTATCATGCGTTAACCGCACCTAGAGGTTTATCATCTTTTATTCTACTGGATTGTCACTACATACTGCTAGGTGTCACTGGTGGATTGTGAGACTCATGAGGATCATCTTGATGATCAATGATCCTTGATGGACAGAGTTGGAATCATTCCAATCCATTGAAAAGTATTTTAATGATATTGTGATAGGGATCATAATATATCTCACTACCAGACAGAATAGAACCTATGGGATCACATACAAAAGAAGCTTTTGACTGATCAGATGGTTGAATTATGATTATGAATTATAACATGATTTGATTATCAACTTGATTGATAATTGATCCAATGTAAATATTACATTATATAACTTACTAAAGAGTTAGTGAGTTATAGGAGGATTAATTAGCAATAGGATTACTAATTAGCTCAATTTGATTGAGCAATGGGGCTTACATCAAGTCTAATTTGATTGAATTTAATTTGACTCATTATGGATTTGATTTGATCAACCCCAATAAGATTATAGGATAACCTCAAAAGGATCAGATGATTAGCCTCAATTGAATTAGGATTTAGATTTGATCCAATTTCTAATTAAACTAGGATATATGTATTTGTAATTGGAATAAAAATCTTTATTTTCATGGGTGCACCAAATTCTAATAGGATTAGGATTAAAATTGAGTTTGACTCAAGCACCAAGAAAAAGTCCAATTGGACTAGAACTCCTCCTCCAATTAGGAGACATCTAATCTAAATTAATTGAACTCCAAATCAGATTTGGATTCTCATCTTTTTGAGTCTAATCTAGTCCTAATATGATTAAGATCTACTGATGTTTTAATTGGGTTTAAAACAGCCATCTTATGAAGAGTCCCATGATCATGAAACACCCTTCTATCAATGCGCCAAATTGCAATCCACGCCAACCAATTTTGTGTGCCCAAAACAACCCACGTCCCACCAGGTTTCATGCCCACTTTTCTTCTTTATTTAGTGCATAAGAAGGCTTTTAAATCCCCTTGAATTACCATGTAGAGCTAGGCAAAATCCTGATTATGGGTGGCATCCAAAATTGGAAGAGTCCTTGATGTTTTGGACTCTTATCTCCTATTCAAATTAGGACTCTCTTTTAGCCTATTTAAACACCACCCCTTGAACAGTTTTTGTGGAGATTAGCACCAGGTTTTCACATCCTAGAGAAGAGGTTTTCACATGGAGAAAAATCAAAGAAAAAGGGAAGGTGAAGAGGTCCTTGGCGTGAGGTTAGTTGAGGCTTCCTATCTTTTCTTTCTTGCAACAACCAAGGGTTGATTGTTAGAACATCTTATCTCCTCTCTTTTGTCCATGTTTAGACATGGACGTCTCCTCTTTTCTTTGTCCACAAATTGGATAAAATTTTTACATCTCTATTGTAGAGATTAGGTGCATAGATTTTAAGAAGAGAAGAGAAGAAAGGGTTCTTCTCATGATCTCTAGCATAGAGATCAAGATCCTCCTACATCTTTTTGTTCTCTAAGAGTGTCTTAGAAAAAAAAAAATTTCAACCATCAAGATGCGATCTCTGCAAGGGAGCTAGCACTCCGGTGAGATCAAAAGACTTCTGATTAGATTAGAGTCTCGTGTGAATATCCGTAGAGGTCAGATGCTTGTGCAGCTAAAAGGGACCTTCGAAAGATATCCATGATCATCTGTTCGTATTGAAGATTGATTCATGTCTAGATATATTTTATATTTATTTTTTTATTTGATTTTTATATCTGAATCTTATCTCACATATGATGATCCTATTTATGATTTAAAGATTTGATCTTATACATGCTTAGATTAAATTAGATTTAATCTGAAAATTTTTAAATTTTACTGCATACTAGTTTTGTAAAATCATGCATGCATAAAATCATAAAATTCCAACAGTGGTATTAGAGTCACATCATATGTATGAGATTTAGATTTAGATTTAAAATTTATAGAAAAAAAATTTCAGATTTGAATATTTTTAATGTCGTTCTAACATAAGATTGCTCTGGTATAATTTATTATACTATATGATTGTCTTAGAATGATGTTAAAATTTTTAATTAAATTAAATTTTTAGATCTAATTTTTTCAGTATATATGTAATATATATTTTATTATTTAGATCTGAAAAGAGTTTCGAGATCTGTTTTGATTCATATATATGATATATGAAAGTATGTTTAGGACTGAAATTTGTTTCTATGACCTGAACTTATTTATGTATATGATACATATTTGTGTGCATGATCTAAAATTATTTTGAGATCAAAATTTACTCTTCATGTAAAGAATTTAGATTTAAAAATTTTGATTTAAGATATGAAATTAGTGTTTGTGCATGAGGGATTGGTCATGGGTAGATCAAATTAGGTCATATAATTGGATTACATCAAAGAATTTCTGATTTGATCAGATTGAGTTAGAATTGATTTAGTAGTTGATCAAACCAAGTCAAGTATTGATTAAGGTAAGGTCAATAGAGCTTAAGATCATACAATTATTGTTAATCGAATCGATTGACATCCATACGTAGAATCAATTAACCTAAGGACCTAATTCGGCTCTGTGGCTTGAGTTTAATTCACCTAAGCTAACTTATTCGGATCAATTGTCTAATTGGTGTCTAAGGCAAATAATTGAAAGATGGTTATTTAATTGGTTTCGTTCGCTTACCTGATCAATTTATTGATGTCTAAGGAAAGCAATGGAGGGACCCCCACCAATCTTTACTTATCTGTCAATTTGGAAGATTGAGTCTCAAATATGGTTGCTTGATGGTTTGATTTAGCCCATGCTAATTACATCAGTCATGTGATGACTGATTAGATGAGACCTAAAACTAAATCTCTTCACAAAATATTAAGTCAAAGTCTTTCACCATTGTAAATGTGAGGGTGTGCAACCAGTATTGATTGTTCTCGACTAGTCACAATGGTTCAATTGCATCAAAAAATATGCAACCACTCTATAAGCAAAGAGTTATCCTAGGATAAAGATGAGGTTGGGCCCAATAACTGTTAGGTGAGGGATCCAATGATGGTTTTACACTTGCTTGTGAATGGTGGGTCTGGCTTAACTAAAAAGTGCAGGCAATAACTGTTAGATGAGCCCACATGACTTAGAGACTAAGTGGCTGCAACATGCTTAGAGAAGCATCTGGGTAAAGAATTGTTCACACATCGATATTTATTCGTGTTACCAATAATTGTTAGATGAGGTGCACGGCATCGATGGGACCACAGCACCCTTTAGAAATCTAATTATCGTGTCACAATTTTTGTTTCTTCATTCAGAGAGTGTGGGAGATCTGATAAAATAGTGAGAGTCTCTTTTTGCATCTAAAAGTTTTTAAAATAAATTATAAAAAAATAAATATAAACATCCAATTAGAATCTTTGCTCTCTGCTGTTCATTGTGTCAGCTTCCAACCCACTAGCTTAATTCTTAGATATCAACCGATTAATCAAAACTGATTACATAAACTGGCTCACAAACTTAAAAATTATTCTTAATTTTAAAAAATTAAATAATATTTTCTATCAGATTATTCTAATGTTTACGATTTGTCCAACCCATAGTCAACGAGCTATACTTGATGAGTGGATGGACAATGACAATTAAGATAGGTGCTATGCATGAGCATATATTCACTGCCTATGACATATTGATTCATCTATAAGTATTGTGAGATGATCAGAGTCATACAGCGCATGTGATGCATGATGGACAGTCAGTCTATGATTGTTATTCGATAATGATCAAGGACATTAAGGAGCTTAAAAGGCTCGATATGATCATGCACAAGGAATTGCTTATGGATTTGATCCTGCGATCTCTGATTAATTTATATGGGTAGTTTATTATGAAATACCATATAAAAGACTATCATGGCACCTTATCTAAATTGGTCAAAGTGTTACTAACAAAAGAACCTTGAAAGAGTTCAGAGATAAATACCTGGAGAACTTGAAAAAATAAAGACACGCCTAGAATAGGCATGTCAAAATTGCTCAATGCTATCCTTATGATTTTCTCTTCTTCCAATTGAGCTACAGACTCTAGTATAGAGTCAATGAGAAGGAGGAGGGCTAAGAAAGTAATCCTTGAATTAGCTATAGGACAACAGTTGCTGATATGGCCATGGATATTTATCTTTTGCGATCATCGTTTGGATTTAGTTCTTAGAGATAGTCTCTATCATTTGCATGGTGATGCATATGTGAACTTAATTGAGCAATCAATGAATGTCATTGGATATGAGAGATCTAGAATTGAGATAAGCTTAAAGTATATGTGAACCCTTATGGCTAAGATATATTGGAGAAGAAATGATTAACAAACTGGAGAATTATGGGCCTTTGGGCTCATTGACTGTTGAGTCAAATCTAGTTTGTATATCATCTCTTTGAGAAAATATGACCAAGCTACTCTTGTGAGACAAGAGAAAAAGAACTACTGAGATACTTATCCAGGCACATATTTGATGTGTGTAGCCCATGTGATGTGCTAACAAAGGAGTTATCTCAACTTTATTATCCTTATCGATGATCAGTTATGGTATGGGTATGTTTATGTGATATAAATCTGAAATTTTGAAAGGTTCAAATAATTTAAATGTAAGTAGAGAAATAAATTAAAAATTTTTTAAAGGTACTTCGATCGGATCAAGGATGCAATACCATTGAAAGAAATTTCTTGATTATCTCATAAAATGACATTATTTCATATTAGACTGCTCTTAGTATATCTCAGCTTAACGAGATATGAAGAGTCATGGGACTATATAAGATATGGTCTGGTTCATAATGAACTTCACTGATTTATTTATGTTTCTTTAGGGACATACTTTATTTCTATGAAATTAGATTCTCTTTAAACCTATTTTTATCACACCGTATGAGATATGGCATGGTGAGAACTGAATCTTGATTATTATGAGATTCAAAGATATCCAGCCTGTGTTTAGCATAGTAGGTGGATATGTTAGAGGATAGATCTATAAAGCTTATCTTAAAAGAGTTTAGGATACTACTTTCTGAAAGAATTACAATGTGATTGTGACCTAATATGCTATCTTCTTCGAAAATTATTTAACCAAGATAAAGTAGTGGAAGGAAAGTTAAGCTCAAAGAGAGTGTCTCTAAAGAGCAGCGAGTCTTGGGACCTTAATAATCTATGAGCCAGTAGACGTATATTCCTCCTCCACCTTGTATATATAGTAGCATCTCCTATCCTCTCGAAAGGTACTCGGATATGCTTTAGAAGATGTAGAAAAAGTCATTTCTCATGGAAGATGGAGAGCATAGAGATGATCCCAAAGCCTACAACGAGGCGATATACGACATCGGCTCCAAAAAAGAGATGTGAAATAGCTTTCTTGAAAAGAGATCTTTTGAAGATTTCTGTATGGAATAGCCTATGGATTTTACTTCTTGTGATAAGAGATCACAAAGTCTGTAATAATCTTGAAGTTGGAACATCATAAAAGAGGAATTATAGATTTTTAAAAGGTTCAGTGGGAGTGTCCAATACTAATATCGGTTAAAATATAGTTGAATATAGATTTCTCTATAAAACTTATAAAGCGAGCATCCTAAAGATCTATAAAAATAGATACAATTGGATGCTTGTATTTTCATAGATAAAGTACAGAGACTGGATGCTGAAAGGGTTCAATATAAAAATCTCGCAGAGGGATCTGCTATCCTCTCGAGCATAAACGTATGCCATGTAACCTACTTGAACTGATATAGTCATTACTGTAATTGTCACAAGTAGATATCAGTTGTATCTAAGTTGGGAGCGCTGGATTGCTGTGAAAATATCCTTAAGCTCTTAGAAAGAACTGAGGACATGCTCTTAATTTGGAGAATGATCAAAGCTAGGAGTGGGAGGATACATCAATTCAGATTTTATGTCTGATGTTGATGGTAGAATGTCCACATCATCGGATGTGTTTCTATGTCGATATTTTGGAAGGATTTCAAATAATCGATCAATGAAAGCTGAGTACACTATAGATGTGTAGGATGTATTCTGATTCTAATGTTAGTTGCAGAATTGGTTGTCATGTCATCAAATATTGTGACACTATATTGCAAAGATAATGGCACCATAGCTCTTGCTAAGGAGCCTAGGTCTCACCAGATATCCAAGCACATAGAACAGCAGAACACGTGACTACCTCTAGTAGAAATATATAAGGTGCAGAGAGCAAACTCCACATGTGATGTCGTTGACCTACTAGTAAGTCACTTAGCTAGCCTAAGACTAAAATCTGTCTTGTGAAGATAGGGCTTGGTACATGACAGATTGACTTTAGTGTAAATGGGAGATTGTTGAATGTATGCCCTAGAAGTCAATCTTGACTGATACATTTCATATCTCTAAGACATAATTTTATACTTATTGGGCAGTTATATTACTATTCATATTTGTGTGTCCATAAATCATCTAAGGGATTAATAAGATGATGACATATATTCTCAAAAAGTTAAGAATTTGAGACATGTGTCATTGATGGTTAATTCCTAAATTGCTTCTGGTCATAGGATCATCATGGAGATGGTGATTAATCCAGATAGACCAGTGAATGGATCATTTTCTTCGAGCAGATGAGTCTCGAGTCTGTAGTGTAGAGACACTGGAGCGAGAGTGTAGGTGGTTATTAGAGAATAACTAGCACTGAGCGTGACCAACACGAGAAGTCATATGGATGTCTGCTCACTCGTTAGTGATTTTCTCGATGCTGCAGTTATATGACTGGTCCTTTAACCTGAGATAACACTACTGCTCACAATGAAGCTACTGGAGTTTAACTGACACATCAACATGGGCCTCAATGAGCCCTTATAGTGGATGTTGGTAATAGTTGGTCCACTGTAGGAGTGGGGTGTGCATCAAGATGGGATCTATCGACCCTAGCAGAAGGGAGTAGTCCTATGAAATTTAAGAGGCTGAGTCCTTAAGTCAATGGCCATACAGTGTAATTGATGGAAAGGAGTTTTCATAGAATTACATATAGACTCGAGCTAATTGAATCTATCATATGACCGATGTTGAGGTTTGATGATTCATCCATGACCTGTCATTTAGTCGGGACTCTCGATAGAGAGACTGTATCATGCATTAACTGTACCTAGAGATTCATCATCTTTTATTCTGTTGGATTGTCACTACATACTGCTAGGTGTCACTGGTGGATTGTGAGACTCATGAGGATCATCTTGATGATCAATGATCTTTGGTGGGCAGAGTTGAAATTATTCTAACCCACTGAAAAGTGTTTCAATGATATTGTGATAGGGATCACAATATATCTCACTACCAGACAGAATAGAACCCATGGAGTCATACATAAAAAAGGATTTTGACTGATCAGATGGTTGAATTATGATTATGAATCATAACAGGATTTGATTATCAATTTGATTGATAATTAATCCAATGCAAATATTACATTATATAACTTACTAAAGAGTTAGTGAGTTATAGGAGGATTAATTAGTAATAAGATTGCTAATTGGCTCAATTTGATTGAGAAATAGGGCTTACATCAAGTCTAATTTGATTGGATTTAATTTGACTCATTATGGGTTTGATTTGATCAACTCCAATAGGGTTATAGGATAACCCCAAAAAGATCGGATGATTAGCCCCAGTTGAATTAGGATTTGAGTTTGACCCAATTTTTAATTAGACTAAGATGTATGTATTCCTAATTGGACTAAGAATCCTCATTTTTATGGGTGCACCAAATTCTAATAGGATTAGGATTAAAATTGAGTTTGACTCAAGCACCAAGAAATAGTCCAATTGGACAAGGACTCCTCCAATTAGGAGACATCCAATCTAAATTAATTGGGCTCTAAATCAAATTTGGATTCTTGTCTTTTTGAGTCTAATCTGGTCCTAATATTATTAGGACCTATAGATATTTTAATTGGATTTAAAATAGCCATCTTATGAAGAGTCCCATGATCATTAAACACCCTCCTATCTATGCGCCAAATTGCAATCCACGCCAACCAGTTTTATGCGCCCAAAACAACCCACATCCCACCAGGTTTCATGCCCACTTTTCTTCTTTATTTAGTGTGTAAGAAGGCTTTTAAATCCCTTTGAATTACCATGTAGAGCTGGGCGAAATCCTGGTTATGGGCGGCATCCAAAATTGGAAGAGTCCTTGATGTTTTAGACTCTCATCTCCTATTCAAATTAGGACTCTCTTTAGCCTATTTAAACATCACCCCTTGGATGGCTTTTGTGGAGATTAGCACCAGGTTTTCATGTCCTAGAGAAGAGATTTTCACATGGAGAAAAATCAAAGAAAAAGGGGTGGTGAAGAGGTCCTTTGCATGAGGTTAGTTGAGGCTTCCTATCTCTTCTTTCTTGCAATAACCAAGGGTTGGTTGTTAGGACATCTTATCTCCTCCCTCTTGTCCATGTTTAGACATGGATGTCTCCTCTTTCCTTTATCCAAAAATTGCATAAAATTTTTACATCTCTATTGTAGAGATTAGATGCATGGATTTTAGGAAGAAAAAAGAAGAAATGATTCTTCTCATGATCTCTAGCGTAGAGATCAAGATCCTCCTATATCTTTTTGTTCTCTAAGAGTGTCTTAGGAGAAAAGAAGTTTTTCAACCATCAAGATGCGATCTCTGTAAGGGAGCTAGCACCCCAATAAGATCAAAAGACTTCTGATTAGATTAGAGTCTCGTGTGGATATCAATAGAGGTTGGATACTTGTACGGTTAAAAGAGACCTTCAGAAGACATCCATAATCATCTGTTTGCATTGAAGATTGATCCATATCTAGGTATGTTTTATATTTATTTTTTTATTTAATTTTTATATCTGAATCTTATCTCATATATGATGATCCTGTTTATAATTTGAAGATTTGATCTTATGCATACTTAGATTAAATTAGATTTAATCTAAAAATTTTTAAATTCTGTTGTGTACTAGTTTTGTAAAATCATGCATGCATGAAATCATAAAACTCCAACACATTCTAATTTTGTAATGCCAATGCACACTAATATATATTAGCATAAATCAGTTTATATATGCTAGTGTAACATATGAACATTCATCATTCTAGGATAACCTTGCATCACAACCCTGTTATGCTAGGACAATCTTATTTCAGAATGATGAAGTGATGGATCAAATATGCATCAATTCATACCAACATATGAAAGTATGATTAAAGCATAATTAATTTTATAGCATGAATCATAGTATGCATTACATAAATATTATCTACATATGATTGAACCAAACAAAGCCGGCTCTGATACCACTGTAGAGTTTCACAGACAACATGCACAACGAAAGCATAATGGATTTCAAAAATTTAAACTAAAAAATCTTAAACATTAAACCCTTAAACCAGCACCTCTTTGATGATTAATAATCATATGAAATATTTTCATAACATAATTGAAGGTATAGAAGAATATCTGCCATGCTTATTCCAAAACTCTGACAGAACCTCACCAGGCGCCCAAGTATTCACCCTCCAATGGTGATCCATACAGGGCTTTGATCAAGACACTAACTCCTTAAGATGATTCCTCCCTCTAAATTCTTCTTTCAAAAAATTTTTTGGACAGTAGAACCTCAGGGCTTCCTTTCTCTCTTCCTAGCCTTCCTATCTCTACCTTTCTTATCTCCATATCTTCTTTATATCTCTTCCTAGGCCCTTGTCCTGAAATCGAACTTATCCTTACTATTTTAGGACTTATCCTAATAAGGGAAGGAAGAGAAGAATTAAACAAGTGGGAGAGTAGTGTAAGAAAGAAGAGATAAGAATAGAAGTCGAATGCCTCAGAACCTCGGTGTGCATCCCCTTTTATATCTGAAGTTCGGATGCGTTCGCGCTATTCCAACCCAATTTCCATGCCCAAAAATCACATCCTTCCACCTTTGAAACACCGGTCCAAGTCTTATCTGATACATGAAATTATCTGAATTAATTTCAAGAGTCACTTCACATAGAAGGACTCTTTAGAATTAATTCTCCGATGTTTCTCTGAAGAATCACGCAACCTAATTTTTGGGGCCTCACTTCTCCACCATTGATCAGTGCACAACACCATCCAATGGCCCACAAAGGAGGCACTGACTTGCTTTAGGTGTGGAGAAAAAATCAGATTAAAAGGGGCATGACATAAGGATAAGAGTCCATAACAATATGGACTCTTATATAAGGCACATGGTTGTGGGCGGCTAGGTTTCCTCATTTATCCAAACTTCTCGATAAAATAAGTGATTAAGAGGTAGAAGGACCCTTCTGCACCTCTTAATAATCTGAAGACCACCTCATATAAAAATTTCATCGATGATTTAAGTGGATCCAGATGGAATGTGGCGTCCCATCCCATGGGGCACCAAACATTTCTTTGCGCACAAAACAAACTTCATGCGTCAGAGAAAGAATCTCTGGCATGTAGGATGCTAGGAAGGAGGCACCAACTGGTTGGCTTAATCAGCCATGAGTCAACCTAATTTAAGATCAAATTTGATTTGACCTTAATTAAATTTAATTAGCCCAATTTGGAATCAACTTTGAACCCAATTTGAAACAAAGTGCTAGGATTCGCAACATATGCTAGTATGTTCATCTTGCAAACATAATCTAATCTAATTAGATCTTTGATCAATTCTCTTTATATGTGATTCATTAGATTCTATATCTAGCCAGTAGTAGATTCGAGTACAAGTTGATCTGATTTGATTAGAATTCAATCTAACCGATTTAGGTCCAATCGAGCTAATCCGATTTCAGCAATTAGAATCCTTTCTAATTGATGATCGAATTAAACTCTTTAATTCGATCAAATCTATAAGACAAGATTGACATCTAACAACATATCATGTCTATCCAAAAGATATAAAATTTTGATAAAAATATCAAAAATATTCTTTAGTGGTAAGTTATCGTGCAATTCGATCCTACGATCAACTTGCATCCTGAATATGACTCTGGATATAGAAACATGTCAAATCTAATATCATATTCATATTTTTCTTAATCTTGTAATGATGATTCAATTAAAAAAATATGAGAAACTCTTTCTAATTTTTATCTTGTTTTGATCAAAGACTCCCTGCATCATCAGTCGATTAGAGCAAGTAGGATGTGATCTTTTCTTACTAGAAGTGATCGATTCTATCTTGATCTACTCACAACCTTCATACACATTACACCATATCCAGAGCATTTCGTGTATGACTAAGTCATGATTGAGTATGAACCAAAATATAGATTCATGTATATAAGGTTCTATGGTAGTCTCAGGTCAAAGGATTACATGCACAACTCCCACTATAAGAAAATATCTTTTGATGAATAAGTTGATTCCATAAGATGTTTTTTAAATCAGATCAATTCAGTGAACTCATTCTTTAATAAGCATCCATATCCTTATATTAGTGTCTCACACAAGTAGCTTATAAGATCAGCCACTCTCTTCATCGAGCATACATAAGAAGTGTCAGTCTTTTCAGAATATTGATCGCCTACTCAATACTCTTATGACTAGAAATATTCTACATTAGAATTTTTAAGATTTTAAATCTCATAGGTATGATCTCATCATATCCCTAAAGCCATTTCTCTGATTTATGAAGTTCATCATAATCATCACAAAAGTAAGATGTAGCAAATGATGAAAAATAAATACCTTTTATTTATAAAGTATCAATTATATGAGTCTGAAAGATTACAAAAAAATCTATCAAAATATAAATTTTGATTGATTTATAAGGCATATTCTTTTTAGTCGGTAGCACAGGAATAGATTTTTGTACTAATATAAGTGACCATCTAGCAATAGTACCCAACATCCGAATAGGCCGAATATATGCAATACAACACTCAGAACCTACTGACATATGGTTGCTATATAATTCATCCCTTTGACCCTTGATGCTCTGGATAACTTAGAGTTTAAATTATCAACTCTTAACAGTACATCCATTATATGTCTCAACCCTATAAATCCTGTGACTCCTCATAAGGATTGCCCTGGTCAAGATCTTACCAAATTGAAACATAAAGGATTCTCTCCGATCTCTTAGAGTGGTCAATTCCATCTTGACTTACACCGACTTTACAAGTATTTGACTATGTCTAGTAACCTTTCGATCCTGAATTAGAAATTCAGGTAGTCCGGCACCAAAGCACAGTGAGTTGCTTGCAAGTTGCCATGGCGATCTCAGATCGGAGGGATACTTATATCCATATCCTTTCGGAGTAACTCTTGACAATAGAGTGCTCCAGAGTTGGTCACGTTTAGTAAAATATATTCTTATATTTTATCTACATGCTATACCTGCGTCTCCATGCTCTTTGGTTAAGAGGATAACCAACTCATATGGCATACAATGATCTACACTTGATACAATCATCATCCTTGCAATAAATGTATCATTTGGTTGTGAATAGATTTAAGGACTAAATGATAAATCCTTCTTTATTGATCAAAATAGTCTTAAGGATTTCATCACAACACAGAAGTTTGTAAATGAAGATGTACAACTTATGATGAAAACTATGAAATAATATTTTATTAATGATTAATTCATATATATTTATATCAAGTAACACAATCGTCAATAGGCTGACAATTGATTTTGAGACATAATTTCTAACAACTCTCATTTGGACTAAAGCCAATTGCTATAGTATTGTATACCCATCTTCCATTTATGATCTTTGAACTCCTTGACCGTAAGGGCTTTAGTGAATGGGTCGGTCAAAATAGTCCTAAGGACTTCATCACAACACAGAAGTTCGTAAATGAAGATGTACAACTTATGATGAAAACTATGAAATAATATTTTATTAATGATTAATCTATATATATTTATATTAATTAATACAATCGCCAACAGACTGACGATTGGTTTTGGGACACAATTTTCAACAACTCTCATTTAGACTAAAGCCAATTGGTATAGTATTGTATACTCATCTTTCATTTATGATCTTTGAACTCCTTGATCGTAAGGACTTTAGTGAATGGGTTGGTTAGATTCTTTTTTTTATCGATCTTCTGAAGCTCGATGCCACTTCGATCCATAATCTTTCAGACAAGATGGTAGGAATACAGAATATGCTTCATCCGCTGATGTGCCTTCGGCTCCTTTGCCTGAACAATGGCTCCAGTATTGTCACAATAAAGCAGAATTGAACCATCAATGGAGGGTGCCACTCCAAGCTCGTTGATGAATTTTCTCTGTCACATAGCTTTCTTTGCAGCATCAGATGCCGCGATATACTCCATCTCGCGTACTGAGTCGACCATAGTGTGTTGTTTGAAATTTTTTCAACAGACTGCTCCATCATTCAGGATAGATGTGTATCTCAACACGCTCTTGCTATCATCATAATCTGACTGAAA
Source organism: Elaeis guineensis (assembly GCF_000442705.2). Classification (NCBI taxonomy): domain Eukaryota; kingdom Viridiplantae; phylum Streptophyta; class Magnoliopsida; order Arecales; family Arecaceae; genus Elaeis; species Elaeis guineensis. Next base: position 81,725,900 of record NC_026002.2, on the reverse strand, counting down.
ACTGAAATCAGTGTATCCCACGAGTTTCAAGTCAGATTCTACATAAATGAGCTGGTCCTTAGTATTTCTCAAATACTTAAGGATGATTTTTGTAACCTTTTAATAGTTCTCACCTAGATTAGACTGATATCTACTCACTATCCCTAGTGAGTATGCCACATTTAACCTCGTACATGTCATGACATGCTTTATAGAATCCACTGTCGAGGTATATGAAATTCTACTCATACGCTCTCTCTCTTGAGAGATTGTCGGACAATCTTTCTTTGAGAGAAAAATTTTATGACCTATCTGAAGATAGTCTTTTTTAAAATTCTCCATAATGAATCATTTCAGTACGGTATCTATGTACGTAGACTGAGAGAGTTCAAACAGTCTCTTAGATCTATCCCTGTAGATCTTTATCCCTAGGATGTAGGCTGCTTCTCCCAAATCCTTCATGGAGAATTATGACGACAGTCATATTTTTATTCCCTTTAATGTAGGGACATCATTCTCAATTAAGAGAATGTCATCCACATACAAAATAAGAAATACAACCACTGAACCATTAGCCCACTTGTATATGCAGAATTTCTTTCCGTTCTTAACGAAGCCATACGTTCTGATTACCTTATCAAAATATGTGTTCCAACTCCGAGATGCCTGCTTCAGCCATAAATGGATCTTTGAAGCTTGCACACCTTAGACTCGTCTGTGGATATGAATCCTTCAGATTGTATCATATACACCTATTCGTTCAGCTCTTCATTTAGAAAAGCTGTCTTCACATCTATTTGTCAGACTTCATAGTCTAGGTATGCTGCTATCGCAAGCATGATCCGAATAGACTTGAGCATTGGCACAAAAGAAAATATCTCGTTATAGTCAATATCATAATACTAATGATATCCTTTGACAATCATATGAGCTTTATAGATCTCCATCTTTCTGTTTGCATCTTTTTTTTCTTTTGAAGACCCAGTTACACCCTATGAGTTTTACCCCTTCAGATGAATCAACTAATGTCCACACATCATTAACCTTCATAGACTCAATTTCAAACTTCATGACTTCAAGCTATTTCTCAAAGTCGGATCTCTGCATCGCATCATATAGACGATCGAATCCTCATCATTCTTATCGAGCTCAACAAAATTTTCATCTCGAACCAAAAAAGTATAGTATCTATCCGGCTGATGTGATACTCTATCGGATTGCCTTAAGGGTGGTTCTACATTGAGTTTTGGATTTGATCTAATCAAATCCGATTCAGGTTCAGACATTGGTGTCAATTTTTCTACCTGTCGAACTTTTTCAAGGTTGACATTAGAGGTACTTGTTCCTTCACTAAAGAACTTCTTTTTTAAAAAGTGTGCCTTACTGCTGACAAACACCTTTTATTTAGCAAGAAAGTAAAAATAATATCTCCTCATTTTCTTAGGATACCCTACTAAATAATACTTATCGGACCTAGATCTGAGCTTATCGATCTGTAATCGTTTGACATAAGCCAGACATCTCGAAACCTTAAGGTATGAGAGGTTTGGTCTATGTCTTAATCATATCTCATATGATATTTTACTAACTGACTTGCTCGAAATATTATTGAGCACAAAATAGGCTATCTCAAGTGCATATCCCTAAAAGAAGATCAACAGACTTATAAATCCCATCATAGATCGAACCATACCCAACAGGGTTCGATTCCTCCTTTTCAAGATGCTATTATGCTGTAGTATCTCTGGAGGGATTCATTATAAGAAAATCCCATTCTCTTCTAGATATGTCAAAAATTCACTAGAAAAATATTCACCCCCACGGTCAAACTGAAAAGTTTTAATACTCTTCTTAGTTTGTTTCTCTACTTCATTACATAATCATTTGAATATTTTGAATGGTTCAGACTTATATTTTATCAAGTAGACATATCCATACCTAGACAGATCGTCTGTGAACATAATGAAAAAGTTATACCCTTCTCTGGCATTAATGTTCATAGATCTACATACATCATAATGTATTAGATCTAGAACTTCACTAGCTCGTTCATCTTTTTCAATAAAAGGTAAACTAGTCATCTGCCTAAGAAGATAAGACTCACAGGTCAGCAATGATTCACAATCATTAATATTCAGGATACCCTCCTGAGCTAACCTATTTATTCTATTCTTATTAATATGACCGAGCCTATAATGCCAAAGGTAGGCATCCATGATATTATCTAACTTAGGATATTTATTTAGAGTGTACATTATACTCACAGGTTGTGACAAAATATAGATGCTATTTCTTAATTATCCTCGCATTATTGTAACATTATTCATAATGATATCATAATAATCATTCTTTATTGATAAACTATAATGATCTATAGTCAAAAGACCAACAGAGATTATATTCATCAAGAAAGATGGACAATAATGATAATTACTCAAAATGATACTACTGAATTTCAAAATAAGCTCGATGACTCCTAAAGTCAAGATTGAAACTTGACTTCCATCTCTCACATTCAGGAATCTCTCATCGTTCTTAAATTTTCTACTAACTTGAAGTTCTTGCAATAAATTACAAATGTGATCTGGACTTTCAGTATCCAATATTCAGATAGTAATGTCACATATAGAGAAATTACTTTCAGTGAATTTTAGTGCAGGGGTAAAACGATAATTTTAATTTTTTTTTTAAATCACTATTTTATAATAAAAATTATTAATTAATCTAATTAATTAATATGTATAATCCTTACACAAGGATCTAAATATGATATATACATAGCATGTATTTAAATTTAAAATTCAAACTTCTACAGTAAATAATTTACTGTTATGTGTTTAGAACACATTATCTTTTTGCGGGTAGTTGATCGATGCAATTTGATCACCATCGGAAGGATCTAATCATCGCAACATAGCCACACAGTATGTCTGGTCTCTACGGATCGTCCACACGAAGCTCCCGATCTGATCGGCTCCTCACGAATGCTAGTTCATGGCTGAACCCTTTTGATGGCCGATGTTGATCGAACTCCTTCGATCTTAATCTGCTAACTCTTCGGATGCTCCAAATCATCAGCAGATATACTTGAGAGGTTGATGATGCTCTCTCTAAAGTTTGATGGGCTCACGACACTCGTAGCTCATGTTCTCACTTCCTGAACCCTAAGCCAAAATCCTAGGGTACACTCTGAAGAAACTTACGCCCACTTGTTTCTTTCTTTTCTCTCCTTTTCTTTTCTTTTCTCATGCAAGAAAGCTCTCTCATGCCACCCTTTTCACTCAGATGTCATCTGTGCATGCCCAATCTTATCTCCTTTTTAAAATGATGCAAGACCGCATCTTTGCAGCATTTTTACCGCGTGAGAGGATAAAGATAAGTGGTTGCTCATTTGAATTCAAATCGAATTTGAATTCAAATGCCAACCAACTCATTCCTATCCACTCTATGCGTGAGAAGAGAAGGGCATGGGATCTCTTGTGCATGGAGAGTTTACACGAGAAACTCTTTCTCGTGTAAAGCAAGGGGTGCACAAAATGGATAAGGACATGGCGCATGGGATTAGTTATCCATTTAAATTCAAACACCCTTTGAATTTGAATGGCTAACAAATCATGTTTATCCAAATAAATGGCACACAAGGGTGGGCGTGGGATGCCTTCTGCATGGGAGAAAATTCATGAGAAGTTGCTTTTCGTGAATTCAAATGGGCGCAGAGAAGTGAGATGGTACAGGGAGTTGAATTCAAAAGGTGGTTTGATCATAATTGAACCAACCTAATCAAAATAGGTTAAGCATAATTAAACTAAGTTAAACCCAACTTAATTAGGCTTATTTAGGCTCAATAAAGTCTTAATCAAATCAAGAATTGACTAAGCCCAACCCCTGATCAGATCAAGGACCAAAACACCTTAGCGATTAAGTCAACACTTAACCTAATCGGGTCAAACCCAACTGAATCCAATTCAATTGGACTTGATCCAAAAATAATTACTCAATCAAATTGAGTTAATTAATGATCAAATCACTAATTAAACCTCTCATAAATACTGAGTCCATATCCGATGGGCAATCGGGCATCAAAGTCCATCGATATGAAACCTTGATCAAAAAGTCCCAAACCAGTGGGACTCTTGACCCCGATACCCAAAATGTGTGGGACTCATGATCAGAGAATCCTGATTCTCGATCACAGAGTTCCAGACATGTAGGACTCATAGTTCATGAGCATTAGGACTCTTCATCTACCATCAGATTAGATAGGAACCTCTAATGTGTGTGACCCCGCAGGTTCGATCCTAAGCTGGTAGCACAGGAACCAATTTCTGTACTAATCGAAGTGACCATCTAGCAATGGTACCCGATATCCAGATAGGTCGAATAGTCATAATCGCAACACTCAGAACCTACGTGAATATGGTTACTGTATAATTCATCCTTTTGACCTCTGTGTTTAGGATGACTCAAGGTTAAACTGTCAACCTTGATTAGATCATCCGAATCGTGCTCAACTCAATCAGTCCTGTGACTTCTCACTAGGGCTACCCTGGTCAAGGTTTTGCTAAATTGAAACACGACTGTACACAGCTCCTAAACTGGAGTGGTCAATCCCATCTTGACACACGCACCGACAAGTCAAGTACTTGACTACACCCAGCAGCCTTCCATCACTGAATTAGAAATTCAGATAGTCCAGTGCCTAAGTATAGTGAGTTGCTTGCAAGTCACCGTGATGGTCTCAGATCGGAGGGATAGTTATATCTATATCCCATCAGAGTAAATCTTGACAGCAAAAATAGCTCTAGAATCGGTCACGTTCAGTGTAGATGTACCCTTATATCTCACATGTATGCCATATCAGTGTCTCCACACTCCTTGGTTAAGAGGACAATCAACCTATATGGCACACAACAACCTATGCTTGATAAACGTTATTGTCCTTGGTAACAACGTATCATTTGGTCGCAAACAGGTTTATGGACTAAACGACAAATCCTTCTTTATCGAGTCTAAATAGTCCTAAGGACTTCACCATAACACAGGAGTTCATTAGAAGATGAAATAATTTATGATGAAAAATATCAAAATAAATTTTATTAATTTATAATTCATATACTAATACAAGAAAGAGCACAACTGTCAACAGGCTGTCGATTGGCTTTGGGATACTATTCCCAACAATCTCCCACTTGGCCTAAAGCCAATCGATGCAGTATCTAATACCCATCTTCGACTTGAAGTCGTCAAACTCCTTCACCACAATGGCTTTAGTGAATGGGTCAGCCAAGTTCTCCTTTCTGTTGATCTTCTGAAGGTCGACGTCACCTCGATCCATGATTTTTTGGATGAGATGGTAGCGGCACAGAATATGCTTTGTCCGCTGGTGTGCCTTTGGTTCCTTCGCCTGAGCAATGACTCCAGAGCTGTCACAGTAGAGCAGAACTGGACCAACAAGGGAGGGTGCTACTCCGAGCTCGGTGATAAATTTTCTCAGCCACACCGCTTCTTTGGCAGCATCTGATGCAACGACATACTTTGCCTCGCAAACTGAATCAGCCACTGTATGCTGCTTGGAACTCTTCCAGCAGACAGTCCCACCATTAAGGGTAAAAATAAATCCTGACACACTCTTGCTATCATCATGATCAGACTAGAAACTAAAGTCTATAAATCCTATAAGTCTCAAGTCCGATTCACCATAAACAAGCCATTGGCCCTTAGTATTTCTTAAATACTTCAGGATGGTTTTAACAACCTTCCAGTGATTCTCTCCTGGATCAGATTGGTATCTACTCACTACCCCTAGTGAATATGCCACATCTGGTCATGTACATATCATGGCGTACATGATAGATCTCATTACCGAAGCATATGGAATTCTACCCTTACGCTTTCTCTCTTGAGGTATTGTCGGACAATCTCTCTTCGAGAGAGAAATTCCATGGCCTATCGGTAGATAGCCTTTCTTGAAATTCTCCATGCTGAACCTCTTTAGCATAGTATCAATGTACGTGGACTGAGATAAGCCAAGCAACATTTTTGATCTATCCCTATAGATCCTCATCCCTAGGATGTAGGAAGCTTCTCCCAGATCTTTCATGGAGAACTGTGACGACAGCCAAATCTTTATTTCCTGTAATGCAGGGACATCATTTCCGATTAAGAGAATGTCATCCACATACAATACAAGAAATACTACTACTGGACTATTAGCCTACTTATAAATGCAGGGCTCTTCTCCGTTCTTAATGAAGCCATACGTCTTGATCATCCTATCAAAACGTATGTTTCAACTCCGAAATACTTGCTTAAGTCCATAAATGGACCTCTATAGCCTGCATACCTTAGACTCATCTGTGAATGTGAACCCTTCAGGTTGTATCATATCCACCTCTTCGTCCAGCTCTCCGTTTAGGAAAGCTGTCTTCACATCCATCTACCAGATTTCATAGTCCAGATAGGCAGCTATCGCAAGCATAATTCGAATGGATTTGAGCATTGCCACAGGAGAAAATATCTCATCATAGTCTATACCATAACATTGACGATATCCCTTGGCAACCAGACGGGCTTTATAGGTTTCCACCTTTCTGTCTGCGTCCCTCTTCCTCTTGAAGACCCACTTACACCCTATGGGTTTTACTCCTTCGGGCAGGTCAACCAATGTCCACACATCGTTGACCTTCATGGACTCCATTTCGAATTTCATGGCCTCTAGCCATTTCTCAGAGTCAGGTCTCTGTATTGCATCCATGTAGGTGATCGGATCCTCATCATTTTCATCAAGTTCGACAGGATCGCCGTCCCAAATAAAGAAACCATAGTATCTGTCCGATTGACATGGTACTCTACTAGACCGCCTTAAGGGTGCAGGAACAATGGGCTTCGGATCTGATCTAACCAAATCCGATTCAGGTTCAGCAACTTATGTCGATATTTTCACCTGTCGAACTTCCTCAAGTTCGACCTTAGAGGCAACAGTCCCTTCACTAAGGAACTCCTTTTCCAAAAAGATTACATTAAGGCTGACAAACACTTTTTGCTCATCAGCTAGGTAGAAATAATACCCTTTGGTCTCTTTTAGGTACCCTATGAAATTACACTTGTCAGACCTAGGTCCAAACTTGTCCGTAATTAAACGTTTAACATAAGCCAAACACCCCCAAACCCTAAGGTGCGAGAGTACTGGCTTACGTGCTATCCATATCTCATATGGCGTTTTGGTTACAGACTTACTCAGAATCCTATTTAGAAGGTAACAAGTCGATTCGAGTGCATATCCCCAGAAGGAGATCGGTAGACCAGCAAACCCCATCATGGATCGAACCATATCCAACAAGGTCCAATTCTTCCTTTCAGAAACACCATTATGCTGTGGTGTTCCAAGAGGAGTCCACTGAAAGAGAATCTCATTCTCCCCAAGATATGTCAGAAATTCATTGAAAAGGTATTCACCTCCTCGATCAGATCAAAGAGTTTTAATACACTTCCCAGTTTGTTTTTCTAACTCATTTCAGAATAGTTTGAACATTTCAAATGATTCCGACTTATGCTTCATTAAGTAGACATACCCATACCTCGTTAGGTCATCTGTGAAGGTTATGAAGTAGAAATATCCACCTCTTGCACTTAAGCTCATGGGTCCACATACATCAGAATGTACCAGATCCAAGAGTCACTGGCTCGCTCACCTTTTCCAGTAAAAGGTGACTTGGTCATCTTTTCAAGAAGATAGGATTCACAGGTTGGAAATGATTCACAATCACCAACTTCAAGAATTCCTTCTTGAGCCAACCTGTTTATCATGTTCTTATTGATATGACCTAGCCTACAGTACCAAAGGTAGACTTCTGACATATTATCTATTCTAGGATATTTACCGGTAGTTTGAACCACATTAACAGGCTGTGATAGTAAGTAAATTCTATTATTTAGTTATCCAACAAATATTGTAACACCATTCAAAATGATATTGTAAATATTTTTTTTATTAAAAATTGATAACTGTTCATGGCCAAAAGGCCTATAGAAATAATATTTAATAAAAAACTTAGACAATAGTGACATTCACTCAGAATTACATTATGAGAGTTGATTACAAGGTTCATGATTCCTAAAGCTAGAACTGAAACTTTGCTTCCATCTCCAACGTTCAGGAACCTCTCACCTTCATCAAGTCTCCTACTGACCTACAGACCCTGCATCGAATTGCAAATATGATAAGGGCTTCCGGTATCCAATACCCAGGCAGTAGTATCACAAATGGAAAAGTTGCAAGGTGTTATTATATAATTACCTTGCTTCTTCTTTGGCCTGTTCGGGTCCAGGGAGGCAATGTATAGAGGACAGTTTCTCTTCCAGTGCCCCTGCTTCTTGCAAAAGAAGCACTCCACCTGGCTTTGGTCGGGCTTGTGCTTCTTGGTCTGACCCTGTGCAGACGTCCCAGCATATGACTGCACCTTCTTATTCTTCTTCTTCTTGTTCTTCTTCCCTTTCTTAAAAGATCGACGACCAGAAGAAGACCCTCCCACAACATTCACCGACTCCTTATGGAGCTGGTGGTCTTTCTCAAAGTTCTGCAGCAACCTCAACAAGCCGTGATAGTTCACTGCAGACTTTGTCATTCGAAAATGAGTAAGCAATGGGAGGAAGGACTTGGGCAAAGAATTAATGATCGCATCCTTACCGAGCTGCTCGTGCAAGGGAAAGCCCAGTTTACTTAGGTGCTCAATCATTTCGATCATATACAATACATGATCGGTGACTGAGGCCCCATCCCTCATCCGAGCATTGAAAATGGCACAACTAGTTTTGTACCTTTCAACATCGTCAGGCGTGCCAAAAGAGTCATTCAACATTTGAAGCATCTCCTGTGGCTGGGCATTCTCGAATCTGCAGCTAAACTCATCATTCATTGCTACCAGTATTATGCACCGAACGGTAGTGCGATCGTTGAGCCACTTCTGGTAAGTGTCTCAGACCACCCCTCTAGTGTTCGGGGATGGCTCCTCAGGTGCCGGATCTGTTACTACATAAAGGATCCACTCATGCTCAAGGATGATTTTTAATTTTCGATACCAGCTATCGAAAGTAGGTCCCATGAGCTTGTCATTATCTCATAATGACCAGAGCGACAGGATAGTGGCCATATCTGCATAAACAAAAATCAGACCTCTATTAGTATATAAATTATTAATACTAAAGACTTGGACTTTAGTCTAATATTTTTCCCAGTAATTTTACAAACTGGTAGCCTCAACCTCCAATTCGAGGAATTACTTTAATTCCTTAGTGGGTACTAAAATCCACACAGACTACACACGAGCCCAACTTTGGTTGGTCAACCCATGTGCATCTATGGGTAGGTTCATAACCAGTTGTTTCTCTAAACAACTTTTAGTAATAAATTTTGCCCCAGAACCTAATCAGTAGGCTTTGGCCTCCACTGAAAAGATCTGATTAGGTCCAACCATTAACATGACTTGATTTGGTGAATCTGACCAATAAATGATCAGGCCCGACTTTGGCCGGCCAACCTAACCACCATCAAAAAGACTCAACCAAATTATCATACTATGAATGATAATTTCATTAGTCAATAAGCACCAGGCCTTTGGGCCTCCAATGATTATTAAACTAATAGACTCATTATCACTCACTTAATAGGAGGCTGATACGTAGTTATCACTATAACTTAATCATTTTTAGGGACCTAATAATTTTTAAGGATTTTTATTAAAGGATAGAAGAGAAGAAATTAACCAGCTAATTTTAATCCTCCCACTGACTTCACCAAGTCAGATTAAAAAAAAAGATTTAATTAAAGCTGGCATTAGGAGCACCTAAATCAGTCACACTGATTTACCTAATGACATGGGTGAGCCCTAATCACCAAGTGATCTAATCAAAATCTAACTCACCAGGTTGGCCAGGTAAGTGAGATCAGTGGTGGGGATATGCCATTAACTCATCAGAGATCGAATCAATGCGAGTAGCTCCCACTTAAGAACCACTAGTCAAACTGCCGAACTTACCTTAGACACCAATCGGTTCATTAGTTTTAATTTGATCAACTTAGTAAATAGGGTTCCACCGCATAGCCATGAATTAAGTCCATCTTGGTCTAGTTAAAGACATGGACCCATTCAACTATAACTATTGGAGTTGAGTCTAGAGTGTCTTTGACCTAATCTAATTCAACTTTTGATTAGATTTGACCAATTACTCTAATTTAGTCCATTTCTTTAAGCTAACCTTAGGTCTAACCCAATTATGGACCTAATCCATCTAACCCATTGACCCACAAGTTTATGCAATTATCTTAGGTCTTAATTCATAATTCTAGACCAACTAGACAACACTTAATTCTTTTAATTAAGTATTTGGGCTGATGGGTCAGGATTTGATATTTTAAAAATAATTTTTAAATTTGAAAGATTTTATTTTTTGTTCACCAAATATGTTGACTCATTTCATAAATAAATCAGCACATTTCATAAACAGCAATCCTATTGCTAATTACATAACAGAAAATAATTCAATCAAAATAAATCATGAATATTCCTTTAGATCTAATCTAACACATTTGTTGGTGCAAAAATCTGCCTACGTCAGAGAAGCTGGAGTCAAGGGAGTCGCGATCGCCGTCGGGACCTGCAAAAGAAGTCTAAATCGGAGGTGGGGTTGCTCCGGCAAGACCCTCCGACGCTCAAGTCAGTTCTCTGCCTCAACAAGAATGGAGTGCTCAAACAAAAATTTTAGCAGAGTTTCTAGGTAAGAAATGAGAGCTTAGAGAATAACGTATCTGGGGTCCCCCCTTTTTATAGGCAGGGGGAGTAACGGATTGATAGCGATTGTTTGTAACCACCTCATCGTGGGCCGCACGGGGCCAGAAGGAATTTATCATGAAGAGTAATGGGGTGGAGTCGTGGCTGTCACCATGGCTTGCCACGTGGAATCAGTTGCGGGGAGTGGAGCGGCGTTCGTTGTCGTGACTTGCCAGAAAGTAGTGGAGCCACGCAGCATCCGCCGTAGGGAGTGGAGCAGATTCGCGGCCATTACTGCGGCCTACCACATGGAGCCTGTTGTGGGGAGTGGTGGAGCCGCGTAGAATCCATCACAGGAGGTGGAGCAGAGTCGTGGCCGTTACTGCGGCCTGCCAAGGAGTGATGGAGCTGCGCGAAATCCATTGCAGGAAGTGGAGCAGAGTCGTGGCCGTTACTATGGCCTGCCAGGGGGCCCAGGCCTGTTGGCCGAAGTTTGGTTGGAGTCCGATCTCCGTAGAAGCCCGGACGGGAATCATTTGTCGAGGAGTCTCGGCCAAGGCCGCTCGTGGTAGGAACTTGAAGTAGTTCGTTTGCAGCGGTAACTCGGAGTGGGTCGCTTGCAACAGGAGCTCGAAGTCTGACTCCCGTAGGAGTCCGGACGAAGTCTTCCTATAGTCGAAGTCGGGGATGAAGTCCGACTCTCTCGTGAGAGTTCGGATGAAGTCTACCTGCAATTGAAGTCATGGGCAGAGTGCGGCTCCCGTAGGAGTCCAGACGGAGTCTTTCTACAGTCGGAGTCGGGGATGAGGTCTGGCTCCTGTAGGAGTCTGAGCGAAGTCTTCCTGCAATTGAAGTTGTGGACAGAGTCCAGCTTCCGTAGGAGTCCGGACGAAGCCTGCCTGCAGCCGGAGTCGGGGATGAGGTCCGACTCCCGTAGGAGTCCGGGCGAAGTCTTCCTGTAAGTGAAGTTGGGGGCGAAGTCCGGCTCCCGTAGGAGTCCGAACGAGGTCTACCTGTGATTGAAGTCGTGGGCGGAGTCTGGCTCCCGTAGGTGTCCGAACGGAGTCTTTCTGTAGCCAGAGTCGGGGATGAGGTCCGGCTACCATAGGAGTCCGGGCGAAGTCTTCCTGCAATTGAAGTCGTGGGCAGAGTCCGGCTCCCGTAGGAGTCCGGATGAAGCCTGCCTGCAGCCGGAGTCGGGGACGAGGTCCGGCTCCCGTAGGAGTGCGGGCGAAGTCTTCCTGCAAGTGAAGTTGGGGGCGAAGTCCGGCTCCCGTAGGAGTCCGGACGAGGTCTACCTGTGATTGAAGTCGTGGGCGAAGTCCGGCTCCCGTAGGAGTCCAGACGGAGTCTTTCTGCAGCCGGAGTCGGGGACGAGGTTCGGCTCCCGTAGGAGTCCGGGCGAAGTCTCCCTGCAGCCGAAGTCGGGGATGAGGTCCGGCTCCCGTAGGAGTCTGGGCGAAGTCTTCCTGCAAGTAAAGTTGGGGGCGAAGTCTGACTCCCGTAAGAGTCCGGACGAGGTCTTCACGCAGTCAAAGTCGGTGAAGTCCGACTCCCGTAGGAGCCCGTCTGTCGTGAAGAATCTGGTCGACGCTGGCGGGGGTTGATCCATTGGCAAAACTTGGGAATGTTGCGGAGGCTCAGCCGCCAGAGAGGTTCGGAGAGATGCCGCCGAAGGTCGAAAGTTGGCAGAATCCCCAGAGGGTCACTCCCGGTGCGAACTTTGACTATTGGGATATTTTGTACCCAACACCAGTCTCCCTACTTCCGAGTTCGAGTTTCGATCGAAGGAAGTACAGAAAATTTTCACAGTCGAAGTCATTTCCTTGAATTTTGCACACGACCGTCCTCGAAAATCTCATCATTTAATGCACGCATGCTGGAGCCTTTTTTCGATTAGGGCAATCCGAAGAGTCCTTTTGGAACTCCCACCAGGGCGTAATTCTAAGCACCTCGCCATAATGATCCACCGGCAGCCGGCCCTACGTCACGGTAAGTGGGACACGTGACGGGTGCTGGTGGGTTTGGGGATGTCCGCCACCATAACTGTGTCAGGTCCCGTCGCTTATTTAAGCCCCCGTCCTTCCTCTAGGGGCTTCACTTCACCTGAGGGTCGACACCTTTCTTCTACCTAAGAGTTTAGTCACTCAGCCACTCCATCGGTGCCCTTTTCGACTCTGAGCGCTCTTCGCACCAGTCTTCGCCATCCCCGCTGGCTCCCCGCTGGCTCCAGCCCTCCAAGCCTCTCCAAGGGGTTCTCCCACCGGGGCTCCCACCCCGGAGGCCAACCTCGAGAGGATGTCACAGATCGAGAGGAGTAGAAGAGGGAAAACAGCAGCCTACAAATTCTCCGACTATCGAACCGTCACTGAGGGTTCCCATCGCCTCAAAGGGGGCTCGAGGGAGAATTTCTTCGACAACAGGGGTTTAATAGCGGGGACAACCGATGAGGGCATTCCGCCCGAGAATTTTGGAGTAGCTGAACGGGGCGACACCGGTCAAGGGGGTAGAGTTATCGTCACAAGCTGTGGTGGGATTCTTGACGTCGTCGGGGCCGAGGGACCAGAAGCGGTCGGCGCCGATGGTGGGGCAGTAGAACTTGTTGTGGGGATGGTGGAAGTAACGCATGCCGACCTTTCCGAAGTACCTAGGACGGTGGTTGTCGTGGAGCACACGGTGGTGGTGCATGCCTCCGGTGCCATCGCGGCCTCGGGGGCACCTTCGGTTCTTCTTGATGCAGGTCGTCGTCGCCGCTGCCGTTGCCGTCGCTGCCCCCTGAATTCTATCCCATCCTTTTCCCCCTAGGGCTGGAGTTTCGACGATGGAGCGGAACAAGACGGGGGACGAGAGCTGAAGGATCTATCACACGCACTGGAAAATGCTGCCGAGACGAACGGAACCAAAAGGAGAAGTTGGGAGCTTGAAGTGGTCTCCAACATGTTCCTTTTGGGCCTCGTAGTAATGTATTATTTTTTTCTTCTCTTGGCCCCCAGGGCCTTGTAACGTACATCTTTGTTAATCAAGAATGAGAAGGAGATTTTGTTACTTCGTCCGCACTTTACGTCGAGTTGCTGCCTGCCGAACTTCTTTCACTTACCATTGTTATTGTTGTATTCCCCCTTTTTTTTCTTTTTCTCTCTCTTTTTTTTTTTTCGAGGTCGTCTGGAGGTCGTTGGTCGTTGCGTCGGCCCACTTTTTCAGTCATCCTTTTTCTTCAGCCTTAATGGCTCTGTAATGCATATTTAATAAATAACATGAGAAGAAAATTTTTTGCTACCTCTTTTACTCATGTGTTGGATTGTCGCTTGCCGAGCTTCTTTCGGCTTTTGCCTTGCTTGAAGTCGATACCGTTCGGAGGTACCCGATTGCCATCGCATTGGCCCACCCTTTCGTCCATGGCTGCAGATTTGCCTGGGGCCGCTCGGGTTTGCCGCCCTCTTTCAGAGCTCGAGCTCGGAGGTCCGAGCTTCTCATCACCCTGAGGAAGTCGTCCTATCTCGGGCTTGTGTGGAGGGCTTTCGTGAAGGTCGGGGATTTTGATAAGAACTCCGATCCTTGCTAAGATGAGGTTCCTTGCATCTTTGATGCAATTTGTTTCCCATTAGTCGCTGATGCAGTCCGTCGCTTTCCTTCTTAACTCCCCTCCCCTTTTTCCTTTTCTTTTTTCGAGTGAGGGTTTTCCCTCTGCTCTTGGTGGGGTCGCGGGAGCGTGAAGGGGCCGCTGGGAAGGTCTCCTTCTTTCTATCTGGTCTTAAGCAACTAGATCTCAATTGGCATTAGGACGGGGTTCTTCCCCTATTTCTGACAATAGTCGATTTCAGCTCAGGTTAGGACGAGGTCCCCTCTTGTCGTTAACAGAGCTATGGGGGCGCATATGGGCGCCGCGGGACCTCTCCCCCTGTCCAATCTGAGTATAACCGGGCCTTCAACTTTGCTCATGTTAGGGCGAGATTCTTCTCCTATCCCTAACATGGCTGTGGGGGCACATATGGGCATTGCAGGGCCTCTCCCCCCATCTGGTCTAAGAGGAACCGGACCTTCGACTTTGCTCATGTTAGGGCGATGTTCTCCTCCTGTCCCTAACATGACTGTGGGGGCACATGTGGGCGCTGTTTGGCCTCTCCCCCCATCCGATCTAAAAGGAACCGGGCCTTCGACTTTGCTCATGTTAGGGCGAGGTTCTCCTCCTGTCCCTAACATGGCTGTGGGGGCGCATGTGGGCACTGTTTGGCCTCTCCTCCCATCTGGTCTAAGAGGAATCGGGCCTTCGACTTTGCTCATGTTAGGGCGAGGTTCTCCTCCTATCCCTAACATGGCTATGGGGGGGCATGTGGGTGCTGTTTGGCCTCTCCCCCCATCCGATCTAAGGAGAGCCGGGCCTTCGACTTTGTCGAGACGAAGTTCTCTTCCGGCTCCCGGCATGGTTTGTTTTGACTGTCCTATCGATATAGGCTCGCGCCAAGAGAGGAGACATGTAGATATGAAATTTTTATTTAAAATAAAGTTATCGGTAATACACTCACAAGTTTTTCGAGCTCCATGGTCGCGGGAGGTCTGCTCCTCCAAGCTCCTTGAGGTAATAAGTTTCAGGCCGAACTACTTCTTTGACTTCGTATGGACCTTCCCAATTTGGGGCGAGCTTCCCTCGATCCTGAGGTTGCGAGACAGCGGCTCGTCGAAGCACTAGATCTCCTGCTCTAAAGATTTTATTCTTGACTCTGCAATTGTAATAGCAGGCGACTTTCTATCTGTAGGCCACCATCCAAACTTGAGCTACCTCTCGCTTTTCTTCAGTAAGTCGAGGTTGGCTTTAAGACCTTACGAATTGTGATGTTCGTTGAATGCCACGACTCGTGCCGACGGGAGTTTAAGCTCAATTGGGATAACGGCCTCCATTCCGAAGGCTAGAGCGAAGGGGGTCTCCCCCGTGGGCAGTCTTTGGGTAGTTCGGTAAGCCCACAGCACATGATAAAGTTTGTCTGCCCAAGTTTCCTTCGCCTTTTCGAGCCTTGTCTTGATCCCTTGCAGCAGGATTCTGTTGGTCACCTCAGCTTCGCCGTTCGCCTGAGAATGGGCTACGGATGTGAAGTTGTGGGAGATATTTAGATCTTCACAGAATTTGACAAATCTTGCTCCCGCGAACTGTCGCCCATTATCAGTGATTAGGGTTCTTGGCAGGCCGAACCTACAAATGATTGACTTCCAGATGAAATCTTGCACTTTAGCTTCTGTGATTTTCGCCAGTGGTTCGACTTCGACCCACTTGGTGAAGTAGTCGATCGCTACCAGGAGGAACTTCCTCTGCCCCGACGCCACGGGAAAGGGCCCAAGGATATCCATCCCCCATTGCGCAAATGGCCATGGGGCACTCAAGGGGGTAAGCTCGGTGGTGGGCTGTCTCTGGATGTTGGCATATCTCTGACATCGGTCACACTTTCTGACGTACTCAATCGAGTCATGATGCATTATCGGCCAGTAATATCCTTGGCAGAGCAACTTATGGGATAAAGATCTAGCCCCCAAATGGCTTCCGCAGATTCCTTCATGCACCTCCCATAAGGCGTATTCAGCTTCCGAAGACCGGAGGCATTTTAGAAGGGGCAAAGAGTATGATCTCTTGTACAACTTGTCCTCATAGAGGATGTACCGGGAGGCTTGATTTTTGAGCTTCCGAGCTTCTTTTGCATCGTGAGGGAGAACTCCGTCCCTGAGATATGCTATCAGTGGGTCGATCCAATTGGGCTCGTGATCAATTTCCATCATGGGCTGCGATTCTTCCATACTCGGGCACTTCAAACTTTGAAGAGAACACCCTTGGGCAACTCAGTCGGAGCCAGCGTAGCCAGCTTGGAGAGAAGATCAGCCCTGATATTTTCCATCCTTGAAATCTACCTGATGTTGAAGCTATTGAAGGCGGGACGAGCTCCTTTACCTTTTCAAGATACTTAGCCATGCTGTCCTCTCGTGCTTCGTAGTTTTCGCTGACTTGTCCCACTACCAATTGGGAGTCACTGTGAACTTGGAGCTGATCTACTCCCAACTCTTTGGTGATCTTCAATCCTGCAATCAGAGCTTCATATTCAGCTCCATTGTTTGTTGCGGGGAACTCGAAGTGCAGAGCGTACTCCACGACGATTCCCTCCAGACTGATCAAGATCAGGCCCGCGCCTGCGCCTGACATGTTGGAAGACCCATCCACGTAGAGGGCCTAGAAGCAACCAAGGAGGTCGGCTTCTTCTTCAGGGGAGTTCGGTCGGGGCTTAAGGTCGTCCGTTTCACCCTGTTCCGGTTCGGCCTCCTCCGAGATTGTGCACTCTACCATAAAATCTGCCAATATCTGAGCTTTTACTGTCGGTCTGGGTCGATAGTTGATGTCGAATTTGGTGAGCTCGATCGCCCATTTCACCATCCTCCCGGAGGCATCTGCCCGATGTAGAATAGCCTTGATCGGCTGGTCGGTGAGTAACGTTACGGTGTGCCCTTGGAAGTAGGGTCGGAACCTCCGGGCTGCAATCAATAGGGCGTAAGTTAGTTTCTCTAATTTAGTATACCTGATTTCGACGTCTCTCAACGCGCGACTGACGTAGTAGATCGGCCGCTGAATTTTTGCCTCTTCCTTAACGAGGACTGCTGTGAGAGCCATAGGGGAGACGCAGGTACAAAAATAGCTCCTCTCCAGGTTCGGGCTTTGCCAACAATGGAGGTGAGCCGAGGTAGCTCTTCAGCTCTTCAAATGCCTGTTGGCACTCGGGGGTCCAGCAGAAGTCCTTCGGTCGCTTGAGGGTTTGGAAGAAGGGTAGGCACCGTTCGGCCGACCTCGCGACGAAGGATTCAGGGCTGCTACCCTCCCTGTAAGGTGCTGAACCTCCTTTATCGACTTCGGGCGGCCATCTCCTGGATGGCATGAATTTTCTCCGATTGGCTTCAATTCTAGCCCCGATACCATGAAGCCCAGAACTTTTTTGAGGTCACTCCGAAAGCACATTTAGTCGGGTTCAGCTTCATCTTATATTTTGGAGGGGCCGAAGGTCTCCTCGAGGTCGGCGATGTGGTTCATGGAAGATTTGCTTTTCACGAGCATTCGTCCACGTAGACCTCCATGTTGCGGCCGATCTGCTCCTTGAAGATTTTGTTTACCAGCCGCTGATAGGTCGCACCTGCATTTTTGAGGCCAATGGCATGACCTGTAATAGTAAAGCCACGGTTAGTAATGAAAGCAGTCTTTTCTTCATCTTCCGGTGCCATCCTGATTTGATTATAGTCGGAGAATGCATCCATAAAGGTGAGAAGCTCATGGCCAGGTCGCATCCACCAGTTGATCAATTCTGGCAGAGGTAGCTGTCCTTTGGGCAGGCTTTATTCAGATTTTTGAAGTCTATACACATCCTCCACTTGCCGTTTGCCTTTTTGACTAGGACGACGTTGGAAATCTAATCAGGGTAATTGACTTCTCTAATGAATCGGCTTTTAGGAGTTTGTCCACTTCTCGGCTATCGCTTTCTGCCTCTCTGTGCATGACCTCAGATTTTTTCTTTCTCGGTCGATGCTTTGGATCGACGGCCAGACGGTGCTCCATGACTTCCATGTCAATCCCCGGCATGTCTGCTGGAACCCAAGCGAAAAATCCGATTCTTTCTAGAAAATCGATGAGATGCATCTGCACCTCTTCCCCAGGTGGAGCCGATCTTCACCACATGCTCGCATTTCCGTCGTTCAAAGGGATCGAACCAGATCTTCGATTGGGCCACCCCTCTCCTCAGCGAGGTCGTCGTGGGCGTCCAGCCCATCCAACTGGGCAGGGATCGAATTGGTTACTTCTTTGCAAGGCTATGTTGTAGCAGTGTCTGGCCAGGGCTTGGTCTCCCCTGACCTCTCCGATCCCCTGGTTGGTAGGAAATTTCAACTTCAAATGGTAGGTTGACACGACGGCCCGGAGAGCGTTGAGGCCAGGTCGGCCGAGGATCGCGTTGTAGGCTGACGGCGCCTTCACCACCCAAAAATTCACCAGAGCCCTGGATTGTCTTGGATATCGACCCCAGCTACAGTCAAAGTTATCATTCCCTCCACCGGGAAGCATCGCCGGTAAACCCTACTAGAGGGGAGCTAATCGGCCCCAAATGGCCGTCCAAGGTGGACATTCTTGAGAAGGCATCGTATTGAACAAAATATCGGGCCGAACTTCCATTGTCGACAAGAATGCGGCAGACGTCGTAATTTGCTATATTCAAGGAAACTACAACCACGTCGTTATGAGGAGAATTAAACTCCCTGAGCATCTTCTTCAGTAAAGGTTATGGGCTCCTCAATCTTTGTGCCGCTTGGGTACGCCAATATGTTGGTTGCTCCCTGTCGCGGATTCTCCCGAGATGGTGTTGGCGAAATCCATCGGGGGCGATTGCCTAACTGACCGCCCCACGCCGCGGCCATTATCGGAGGAGGAGGAGAAGGCTTGGAAACTGGAGGTGAGGCCGGAGCCTGAACTGGCGCGAGGCCGTGGATCATTGTCGCGTGGATGCCCTGCGGGGAGGCATCGGGCGAGACCTAGTGGAGGAAGGAGGAGAGGATGCGGAAAAGATGACCGGAGGTGATCCGTTGAGCGCTCCTTTAAAACAAGGGTACTGTGAAGATACAGCCCCTTCCTCTAGCGCCAATCCTGTTGGTACAAAAATCTACCTGCGTCGGAGAAGCTGGAGTCGAGGGAGTCGCGGTCGCCGTCGGGACCTGCAAAAGAAGTCTAAATCGGAGGTGGGTTGCTCCGGCAAGACCCCCGACGCTCAAGTCAGTTCTCTGCTCAACAAGAATGGAGTGCTCGAACAAAATTTTAGCAGAGTTTTAGGTATAGAAATGAGAGCTTAGAGAATAACGTATCTGGGGTCCCCTTTTATAGGCAGGGGGAGCAACGGATTGAAAGCGATTGTTTGTAACCGCCTCATCGTGGGCCGCACGGGGCCAGAGAATTTATCATGAAGAGTAATGGGGTGGAGTCGTGGCTGTCACCATGGCTCGCCACGTGGAATCAGTACGGGAGTGGAGCGGCGTTTCGTTGTCGCGACTTGCCAGGGAGTAGTGGAGCCGGCAGCATCCACGCAGGGAGTGGAGCAGATTCGCGGCCATTACTGCGGCCTGCGCATGGAGCCTGTTGTGGGGAGTTGTGGAGCTGTGCGAGAATCCATCGCAGGAGGTGGAGCAGAGTCATGGCCGTTA